>NC_085010.1:29927623-29972623 GCF_963854185.1 Sardina pilchardus | reverse complement strand
TGAGACAGATTAAAACTGATCATGAAGGCATGTCTAGCATCAATTCACTCTTTTTGTCTTTTTTTCCTGTCTTTTTTTTGGCTCAAGGGAGACTTTCCCCTTCATTAAAATGACAACAGCTCAAACTATGCATATGGAAATGTGGCTTCCTGCACAGTGTTGCTCTGTTCGTGTGTGTGTGTGTGTGTGCGCGGGTGGTGGGCCACCCCGTAATAAAAACAGCTCAAGATGGGACAGAAGGGGATTTGGGGAGTCGTTGCCCCCCCCCCCCCCCCCCCTCCCCTTCCCTCTCCTCCACCAAAGCCCCCGCAGTTTATTGCTGTGTGGAGTAAAACAAAAAGCCCAGGGGCCCCGTTCCCAATGAACTCCTCCGGTGAGCTTCAGATGTCTCGGCCGGGCGCAGCCTCCACTACCGCTGGCCACCACCGCCCGCCGGCCTCATCATCGCCACAAAAGAGGAAGGGGATCAAAATAATGGTGCCTGCACAAATGGAAGTGATTAACACTGGTGTCAAAATGGTTTCATTTCCCCCAGCGCCGGCTGCAGTGTTCCTCTCCTATCAACCCCCCACCCCCTCCCCCCTCAACCCCACAACCCCACCACACCACCACCCGCCTTTTCTTTTGGCCCACCATGAATATATTCAGGGGTGCACATTGGCGGCCGACAGCTTTTTGGATGTGTGTGCGAGGGCGAGTCACCAAGGGGTTAGCTTGATAACAAGATTAGCGCGTTTTAATTTAGATTACACCCAACTTGGCCCTGATCGAAAAGCCCACTGTTGCTCTTTGGTGGAGTAGGGGGGGGTATGCCTGTGTGTGTGTGTGTGTGTGTGTGTGTGTGTGGAGGGGCTTCGGTCTAAGGGGTGGAGGGGAAAGGGAAGAGGGTGGGTGGGTGGACATCAAAAAAGACACAGGAGTGACATGCTGCTCGCTGCTTCACTTCATTACTTCCAGCAGCTGGGTAATCAGTGGCCCTTGGCAGAAATCTCAGCGCCCCAATCACAGAGTTGGACTGAGAGGCACATAAATGCAGAGCTCTCAGAACACACAAAAGGCAATTTGCCTCACGTCTTAGCAGCCACATCAGGGCTCTAATTGAAGCTTTATTAGAGGAGGTTTTGTCATTAGTACAGAAAACCACATGTGGAGACAGGTGTGTGTGGAGAGAGAGAGAGAAAGAGAGAGAGAGAGAGAGAGAGAGAGAGAGAAAGCGGGAATCTGAACTATGAAATATTGCCAGGTGTGTCTTATTACACAAATAACTACATAATCAGAAAAAAAAGCACTAGGTAAACAAAACAGAAGCCAAAATATTCTGGATAATACCATCGCAACATACAAATCTGAAATGCAGCCATGAGCGATGCATCAAGCGTTAGTAATAAAGCATTAATAAAGTATTTATAGACAGACTACGGCAACAAAAACACATATTTCTCTTCCTGTACACAGGCAGCTTTTCCTTCCATATCCTATGAGAGCAGAAAAAACTTGGATAAATTATAAATATTTAATTCATATCTCTTGACAGCGTTCTCCAGGACTCTGTCATAACATTGACAAAACACCATGGTGCTGTAGCCCATCCTCAGGAAGAGTGATCACATTTCCCCCCCAAACCCAATTATAATCCTCCTCTGGTGGGATGGTGACAACTTTGATTCAACATTTGGGCAACATCATTCTGACTCTGTGTGGGTGTGTGTGTGTGTGGGGGGTGTGTGGGGGGTGTGTGTGTGTATGTGTGCACGTGCATGTGTGCGCGCGCCCCCGATTGGCAGCAGCTGCCGTCATTACACAAAAACCCGATTATACATTCCCCCCAGGCTAGGCTAATGATCCCGCGCTCAATTGTTATTCACATTCGCTGAGGGTTAGCCGCTAAGCAGCCCCGCGCACCTCCACTGCCATCTCCATTAATAATGCCCATTCACGGCGTCGTGTTTGTCAGGCCGCGGAGCAGCGTGTAAATTAGACCTGGAGATGCCCAGTACGCCCCTCGCGCAGATGGGTCCGGCCCACGTGCGTATTAATGCCCATTTGTGTGTGTGACAAGCCGACATATGTTATCTAGCATTCATTGCAAATGCTCAAATTGCCCTCTAATGCCCCCCCCCCCCCCCACCCCCCCCTCGCCCGCACACTCCCCGAAGAATCGCAATGCACATATTTACATAATGCTGTAATGCAGCAGAATCACAAAGCGAGAGGGAGGGGAATGGTTTTGAATGGGGAGAAAATGACAGTGTTGTGAAGTGCGCTCCTACTTCCAGATGGCCTCGCCTGCACCTCGGAAGAGTCGTCTGGATGTGCGGCGAAATAAGAGATCGGACTTATCTTGCTCTGAGAAATTGGTGTCTGACAGGGGATTTGTTCTTTTTTCCCCCTCCATCCGAGACAGTTTTACACTCACGGCTGTACAGCACAACAGCGTAATAAAACGCATGTATAAAAACTCCCCCCGCATCCCCCAACAAGCCTATAAGCTGTCTGTAAAATAATAACCGTGACACTGGATGTGAATATTTCCATTCTGTGCACTGAAACTCGTCACATTATTGTGACAGCCACCACCTCCAAATGCCCACCCACAGACTTTCATCTCTCAATTCAAACAAATCTGGATACATCCACAACTGCTATTTGATGTCCGTCCAATACACTTTTCCCTGGCTCAATATCACCCGGGCAATTCCACTCACTGACAATCAAATGTTTTCCGAATGGGCTAGCCCACTGCCTGTTAAATAATTAAACTGGAAATAAGGAGACATTTAAAATTTAATGACTTACTGAGTTCAGATTCTGTCCAACAAAATGCAATACAGAGGTGGGATCGATGCCATGATGAATCTTAATATTTCATTATCACATTTCCATTGACTCATTTTAATAAAAAAAAATATATATTTTCTTTGTGCCTACAGATTTATTGACGACGGATATGTGGGCATACTTTCCCTGATGGAGAGAATAACTCACTTGTCAGGGGGCGCATCCATTCCCCACACACAGCACAGTGTGTTGTGTCTTTGTGAATGCAAATGCTTTAACGCGGTGCGTATAAGTGTGAATACTAATGGAGGGTGGGTTTTTTTCTCCCGCTGCTGCGAGTGAGTGCGCACTCGCCGTGTCATTCATCATTGCTGAGATGAGAGGAAGATGCGGAATTAATGCCAAGAGGTCCCCCACCCCACCCACACATCAATACACCCACACGGTCGCATGAGTCCTCAACACACAATACAAATAAAGCTGCGTGAACATCTTGAAAAGTACGTACCCACGCCCACACACATACACACACACACACACACACACACACACACACACACACACACACACACACACACACACACACACACACACACACACACACACACACACACACACACACATACAAACACACACACACACACACACACGTACACACAAACACACAAACACACACACATACACACCCACACACGTATAAACACACACATGCATGCACAGCCACAAATCACATGTTCAGTGATGCATAACGTAGAATGTAACCACTACAGATGATAAGGCTCCTCTGAATGTAAACTTGTCCTTGATTGCTGAAGGATGAAAATGCCATCGAGCCATTTTCTCACGTTAGAGGCAAACACGTTCAAAAAAGAGGGGGGGAAGCCAAACAAACGCTGCGTTCCCCAAAGGAGTCATTCCACGACACAGTTTTATAGTCAGTGGAGAAAGTTGTCCTCCAGAGGATCCGCTAATCTGCAGCAGTTATGGTTCCAAAGAGAAGTTCCTGTGTGGCGTTGGCACCTTGCGTTGGCGCGTTGTCTGCTGGCATCCCGCTCGGATTCGCAGTAATGCACCTCGTTGGCGCGGGCGCCACAGCAGATGTAAGTAAAGATGAGACACAACTGTGTTCAGGCCGCTTTACAATCCTGAGCACATTACCTACAGTACACCTCAAAGAACACCATAAATCAAGACATCACGCTCTCTCTCCTGAGTAGATATCAGAGCCCTGTTGCTAAGACAGACACTACGTTGGTGTCTCCATTCTGGAAGTGGCTATTCATACAGTGGTTAAGTAGTTCTACTGGTTAGAGCTTCAGGCTTTTAACCGAAGGGTTGTTGGTTTGATCCCCGACCGGTAGGGAAAATGTGGGTGGGGGAAGTGGTTGAGCACTGCTCTCCCATGCCCACATCCACGGCTGAAGTGCCCTTGAGCAGGGCACCTACTGTAACCCCTCACTGCTCCCCGAGCACCGCTGTAGCAAGGCAGCTCACTGCTCCAGGTTAGTGTGTCTGCTTCACTTTACTTTGTGTTCACTGTGTGCTCTGAGTGTCACAGATGGGATAAATGCAGAGACCAAATTCCTTGTATACACAAGTCTACTTGGCCTAGAAACCTGATTTCACTTTACTTTTAGGGCAGCCTCCTGCAAATGTGATTTAGTCACAATGGTAGAGTAGGGCAAAAGGCCAGTACAGTCCTGGAGAACACAAACTATTAGTTATCAAGCAACTACCTAAAATACTGGTAGGTGAATAGAATAGAATAGAATAGAATAGAATTTATACTTTTTTGTCCCGTGAGGGAAATTCGTTTCTCTGCATTTAACCCAATTTAACCGAATTAGTGAACACACACAGCACACACACAGTGAGGTGAATCACACACTAACCCAGAGCAGTGAGCTGCCTGTGTAACCTGCGTTGTGTGGAACCACCGCGGTCCAGCCCTGCACACGCCCGGACTCGAACCCGCGAGACAGCAGCACCTCGGATCGGGAGTCGAGCGCGCTAACAATCCAGCTAAAAGCCCAGGCTACTAGCTTTCATGCCAGCAGCGCTCTTGAAGCGTCGGGGAGTGAGGTTTACTAACGTTCTACAGCATAGCTAACCAGCTAGCACCCGTTACACTCACCCCCCTAAACCTTACTCCCGATCCGGGTCACGGCACCAATCTAACCTGCGTTGTGTGGAACCACCGCGGTCCAGCCCTGCACACGCCCGGACTCGAACCCGCGAGACAGCAGCACCTCGGATCGGGAGTCGAGCGCGCTAACAATCCAGCTAAAAGCCCAGGCTACTAGCTTTCATGCCAGCAGCGCTCTTGAAGCGTCGGGGAGTGAGGTTTACTAACGTTCTACAGCATAGCTAACCAGCTAGCACCCGTTACACCTGCCCAACCAGCGGCGCTCGGGGAGCAGTGAGGGGTTAGGTGCCTTGCTCAAGGGCACTTCAGCCGTGGTGTACTGGTCGGGGATCGAACCGGCAACCCTTCGGTTACAAGTCCGAAGCCCTACACCACGGCTGCTGTGGTGTTAAATAAAAGTTCATTCAATTATGGAAGATTATGCAGCAACGGGTATTTATTTGTAACTAGAATGATCTGGTTTCACAGAGGACCCTTGAATACACAGACCCCCGGGCTATTTGATCCAATATATAATATGTGAAGTGAAGTCTTTTGTGGATCCTTTAACTCAGATGGGACTCTGTTGACTGCTGGAGATTTCTCCTAATGAGGAATTGAGGGGTGAAGAAAGACAGTGAAGGTTTAAAGGGGTATCGAATGTATCAAAGATGCCGGACTGTAGACTATCGAAGGCTGCTGATTTCCATTCAAAAACTAAACTGTGTTGACTCTGATCCGCTTCATCGCCAGCGTAGCTCTGACATAGAAATGACGTTGGTGGTAACAAACTCTTTACTTAGAACTTGGCAAAATGGTCATAGCATACACAGACACTGGTCTACCTCTTTATCTTCTCCAGTTCAAACGTGACTGAACACAACGTTACTTCCTAGTTTAGCCTCGCGAGAGCCCCCCCATCAAAGACTCATGATGAGCATGTATATAAACATAAATCCAATAAGCTACATATCACACCAAGAGTTTGTTCTCTGTCCAAACATCACCACACTCTTAATTTCAGACCTACATCATGGTTTCATCCTTTGCAACTGTTAAGTTAGACTCATATGCCACAAATCCGGAGGAACTGAAACAAAAACAGCGTTTATTGAGTTGTGCCATACGCAGGATGACCTCAGAGACAGGACTCAGAAGCTGAGGCGAGCGTATCCGGAACATCGTGTCAAAACACCATGACCAGGTCACTCCAATAAAAAGACAGCTAAATTCTCACATTGGAATGCATCTATAGACCTTCATTGATTTACTATAAGAGAGCACAGAGAGTTTCACACGAGTTTCCGTTGAAAGAAAAATCGTTCAGCCTCCGTCTGACTGACCCCTCACCTTCACATCCCTCAGAGCCGGTGTCTTAATGGCTGAGGACAGTGATGGCATGCGTGATCCCACACACATTTCTTCTCATCGTCATACAAGACACTGTGCAACAACAACCAACCATGCAATCCTCTGACTCTAATGCGAGCAAAGCTATTGCCGTGTTCCGAGGCCTTGGTGAACTCGCACATAACTTAAACCTGCATAAGTTTGAGAACTCGTTTTTGATGTTTTTGACGTTTGCTGTACCCCAGTCCAGATGATCAATAGGTTGTTTTTTTGTTACAGAGCGTGTGGCTCCATTGAGTCAGTATGAGGGACAGCAGCAGACTCATGTCAAAGCTGGGCCATTAAAACAGCAGCTCACAACAACCCCCATATCCCCCAATTGTCAGCTTTGTGTCCAGCAGATAGGAGCCCCCAAAGCCCTGCTGGCCTGCCACAAGCCCCCCCCCCCCCCCCCCCCTCCGCCGCAGAGAAGACAGGACATGGAGGCACACAGCAGGAGAACTTCCACCAAAATCCTTTCACAGAGATTGTGTGTTTGTGTTTATGTGTGTGTGTGTGTGTGTGTGTGTGTGTGTGTGTGTGTGTGTGTGTGTGTGTGTGTGTGTGTGTGAGAGAGAGAGAGAGAGAGAGAGAGAGAGAGAGAGAGAGAGAGAGAGAGAGAGAGAGTGTGTGTGTGTGTGTGTGTGCATGTGCATGTGTGTGTGTGTGTGTGTGTGTGTGCGTGCGTGCGTGCGTGCGTGCGTGCGTGCGTGCGTGCGTGCGTGCGTGCGTGCGTGCGTGCGTGCGTGCGTGCGTGCGTGTGTGTGTGTGTGCACTCGCACATGTGTATTGCTTGTTTATTTTGTTAAAGAAGTTGTGTGTGTATGTTTTTGCTGCTCATTTTAATGTTGCTGCATGTGTCTTTGCTTTCATTGGTTTGTGTGTTAGGTGCGTGGGCGGAAAGATCTGCATATATTTGGTTAGTTGTGAGTGTGTGAGTGTTCTCTGTGTGTGTGTGTGTGTGTGTGTGTGTGTGTCTCTCTCTCTCTCTGTGTGTGTGTGTGTGTGTGTGTGTGTGTGTGTGTGTATTTGTGTTTGTGTTTGTGTTTGTGTTTGTTTATGTGTGGAGGATCTGGGGGCTAAGTTGAGTGTAGCAGGCCAGGTAATTGGAATTCTAGAGCTGGCTTGAGATTGATTTGAACACCTGCCACGATGATGCAGTGCCTCTAAAGCCTTTATACTTAGTGGGTCCGGTCAAACGCTGTCACAATTATAAGAGTCTACATATATTAGTGCTTGAAAACAAGTACATATACATAGACACAGACACACACACACACACACACACACACACACACACAAATACACACACACACACACCCACACACACACAGAGAGAGAGAGACCCAGCTCTAACCTCAGAGATTGGTGAGTCATCTCTAAATGAAGCTCATTAAATCAAACACAAAACAGCTCTCCATTAATTATGACAAGACGTTGATGGGTGCCGAAACAGCATTCTGTTGAAAATCTGTGGGCAAAATTCTCAAGTAATTCTGAAACGAAACAAAAGTTCAAAACGGATGACCTTGAACATGCCACAATGTGATTCTTAAATGTGTTGCAATAGAGAGCAATCACAGTGGCGGGAATAAACCAAGTCTTAGCGGCGCCTACATCGAGTGCTTCAGGGGAGCAGCTTAAAGGGTCAGGGTGTGGAGGAGAGGATTTAGGAGGTCCGTGGGCATTGTTTGGCCGCTCGCTCGGCATAGTGTGGATTGGATGCCAATCTCTTTATGAGGGAAAGGGATGAGGGGGGGTCTCACCAGAGTGGTGCCCGCCGTGACTCCGCCAAGACCCCCCTAAGCCTGCCAGCTCACTGGTCTCAGAACCTGCATGGTGGAGGGTGCTGGGGCACCTGGGGGGCAAAAGACACAGCGCTTAGAGGGAGAAGCTGAGGTGATGCCACAGATCTTCTCTAAGTACTTGCGTTACATTTGATCTTTTATTTTCTCTCATTTCTCTGTCTGTCTGTCTGTCTGTTTGTCTGTCTGCTTGTTTGTCTGTCTCTCTCTCTCTTTCCACTCAGTTGTTGCCCTCAGGTGATAGGTGCAGATCTTCTCTAAGTACTTGTGTACCTTTCTATCTTCTATTTTCTCTCGTCTCTCTTTCTCTCATCTCTCTCTCTCTCTCTGTCTCTCTTTCTCTCTCTCTCTGTCTGTCTCTCTCTCTCTCTCTCTCTCTAATTCAGTTGTTGCCCTCAGGTGATAGGTGCAGATCTTCTCTAAGTACTTGTGTGCCTTTCTATCTTTTATCTTCTCTCATTCCTCTCTTTATCTCTCTCTCTCTCACTCTCTGTCTCTCTCTTTCTCTCTCTCCTACTCACTCGCCCTCTTCCACCCTCTCACCTCCCGTCACACCTAGTCATTACCGCCCGCACTGGAGAAATGTGAAAATGTCACCCTCATCATGCGACGGTGGCAAAGTGCTGCTGTCCCCCTCTGGAGCGCTCAATTGGCCATTCACGGGGAGGGGAGACGGAGCGTGACCCTTTTAGTTCTGTCTAAGAGGTGCGCGCCAAGCAGACAGGTCCGACCCACCGCCGCAAACACACCACCGAGTCCGCTGGCACCTACTACTGCCTGCTCTCTTTACCTTTATTTCCATCCTCCCATTTATTACTCTCTCTCTCTGTCTTTTTCTCTCTCTGTCTCTCTCTGTCTCTCGTTATACCTCAAGTCTTTTATGTCATATATGTTCGCTCAGTACTGCTCCTTTTGTTGCCAGTTTTATCACCTTTGCTTACAATAATAGAGAGCTGCAACAATGTCCAAGCCAGGTCTTATACAAACTCCTCAAACCATGAATGGTTTCAAGGAGGGTTGTAGTGAAATCTCTCTCTCTCTCTCTCTCTCTCTCTCTCTCTCTCTCTCTCTCACTCTCCCTTTCTCCCTCTATCCATCTCTCCATCTCCCTCCATCTCTCTCTCTCCCTCTCTCTCTTCCTTTCTCCCTCTCTCCATCTCTCCCTCCATCTCTTTCCACCCTACCCATCTCTCTCTTTCTCTCTGTTCACCTCTCTCCGATCCTCCCGTTACCAGGGACAACTGCAAATGTGTGCTCGATAGAGCTGGAGCCTTGAGTCTGCGATGCGTGACAAAGACACACACAACACAAAGTACTTATTTCCCGCCGTGAGCACGGGAATGATCACCACCACTGGTCCATGCGAAGAAGCCCATCGGAAAAGAGCTGGAACGACGGAGAGGAGGAGGCGGAAGAGAGGACGAGCGGACAGCCAACAAGCTGGGAGGATTGGGAAGCTCCTCAAGCACAGTCTGATCTGACTGATAAATAATACAGGGCAGTTGTTCAGCTTAAGGCAAGAATCAAATATCCCGCACTTCCTACACCTCCTCCCCATCAGATACGTTTATCTGTTCATTGAGTGGGGAACAAATGAATGCATGTGCTTAAATAATAATATTAAAAAAAAAAAAAAAAAGAAGATTAAAACACTTTGGCAAGCCAGGCTGGTGACTGATGCACAGTCAAGCCAGTGGCATCGTGACAGCATAAAGCACAATACCCACAGGCTCTCTACTGAGCACCAAAGCTTTCCATGAACACAAAACAATCTTGCTTTTCCTCAAGCTATTAGACTGGACTCTGTTAAGGCAATTAATTATCCGACATGCTAAAAATCACAAATGCTAATGAAATGCAGTTATAAGCCAATTTGAGTTACAGTGTAACGTAATTACAGTAAGATAATACAGCTTTTAGGACATCAGATATCATAATTACTTAATTCACCAGAAATGGCCACTATCAGTGTGGTTAGTGCAGTTACCTGATGTAAGAGAAGCCATTGGTGGATTGGACCTCTTTGAAGCCTCCAATTGTGAGGAGCAAATGTCCCTGTTGAGAGGGGGAAGATGATGATGAATGGCTTAACAATCTCTTCATTCAACCATCTATACATCAAACCACGGCCTGTCAGCGCCATATACCTCCCTGCTACTCTTCCCCTGCTCAACATCTAGACTCCCAAATGACAAAAAGATGAACAAATCACCAGTGATCTTCTCAAAAGAAAATGCTGCCTGCTCAAATGAACTGAGACTCATCCCCCCCCCCCCCCCCCCCCCCCCCCCACACCCCACCACCAAACTCCCTCCATTTTTTTCTGTGTCTGTGTCATGTGTGTAATGTATTAACTGTGGTGGGCAGTCTGTGTAATGGATCTGTGTCTCTGGAGGCAATGAAAACATCGCAGTGGGAATCGCCGTGCTTGGAGAAGAGCTGAGGCTGAACCCTCTAATGCACTGGCCTGATTATTCAGTTGAAAGGCACATAGGTCTGTCTGCTGCGCGGTAATATGAAACGGATGCTATTGTGCCTAATGAGCGACTCATCAGGCTTTGCAGAGGAAATTAATTAGACGAATATTTTTTTTTTAAAGGGTACTTTTGGAGAATGGCTTACACTGACAAGCATTGTGGTGGCTGCTGTGTGAACACACACGGGAAGAGCACCTGATATCCTGAATGAATGTCATATTATAATGGCACTGTCCAAATTTACCAACTGCAAAGTCATTTTTTGCAATCTCCACTGAAATTGATATCATCACCACAGAATATTTCAGTGAACGTAATTGTTGTACTTTAGCACAACCAAGTGGTTAGTCATAAGAACTGCACTTGCACTTACTCATGGAGGGGCTGGAATGGAACCCTGTCAATGGAGCCTAGTGAAAATTCTGAATGTCTGAATACAATGAACATCAGTAGATATTGAATGAAATAATATGGAAGTGAGACACAGAAGAACACAGAGAGGAAAAGTTTAAATGAGACACATTTCTTCTGAAGCCTCTTTCTGTCCGTGTTCATGTGATACCAGAGAGGACGTCCATTATTTCCCAAATGACCTCATCCTGTTTGTGACTACCCAGACGATTACCTTAAATTATCCTCACTTCCAGCTAATCAATCTGGACCCTTATTGATCGTCACTTCCTGGCCCGGAGGCTTATCTGCGTCCCACAATTACTTCAGCTCCCGCGCTGATCCAGCTCAGATTGAGGAACCAGCTCGTCAGGCTAACTCATTAACACTTAACTTGCACACCCACTCTGTGCTGCACCAGATAAAATGAGATGATTAACTATTTATCTCGGCAGGTCCGGAGTCGCAGTTTATCAAACTTGCTCTGCTGTAAAAGTAATCCACCAAATAAGGAAACAGTCTTATGTTGGCATTCATACTGAAAGGTGACAGCTTGTTGGTTGGCACGGTGACAACACGGCGATAGCAGCAGGGCTAGGAGTTGACCTATTGAAGGGGAGGTCACATTGTGAGATAATTGTGACGCTATAGACAATGCCATGAGTGTCATTTTCAGCCTTGAATATGATGCACTCTGACATTAAGCGAGACACAAACACACGCTGCTGTCATCACATACTGATGGGAAGACATCGATCATCTTGACAGGCTCCCAAAGGCTGCTGCAGTATCCAGACGGGTTATTTCATGGGTCTCTACTGCCATCCTGTGTCCCCGAGGCTGCAGAACAAGACTTGTAGCTCAGCCGTGTATCTACGGTCCATGGCTTTGCTCAGAGCCTGGCATTGCTAATCTAATACTGCCCCCTTGTGGAAATAAGGTGTTACATAAATGCTGTTGTTATTTGCAGCAACATTTTCAGCAGGTAGGGTAGAAGTGGTTCTCCAATCTCCAGGAAATGCATTTCATGAAAAAAGAAAAAACTCCTAGTGTACATTGCTTTGACTGTCCATTGCTTAAACCGCAGCAGTCCAGCAGCAGTGCTTCATATGTCTGGGGTCACTCACACAGGGGTCAGTTTCATCATTTGTCCGGTTCATAGCAGACACATACTGGGCTTGCCTCTGACAGCTCTATAAGGCCACTTTTTGCAACATGTAATGAAGGGAGAGAGAGCTTGAGGTCATGAACTCAGCTCTCTGAGGTAAGCTACAGTCAACGAGCCAGGTTTGGTGACAGCTATCTCCATCTGCTGCCCACACCAGCGTCGTTCTCCTTGGCACTCACAACTAACTCATCCTCTCTCTTCTCTGGTGGAAGAGCCTCAGTTTTCTGTTCTCGCCCCTCTCCCACACAAAATGATGCTGGCATCTGGATAAAAACAGCATGTCTAAACTTCCAGTGCTCGAAATACCATACACAGTTCCAAAGATATAGTACAAGTATATGTGTATAAGTGTACAAGAATAGGAATATTATCAAAAGATGCAAATGTGAAGAGTTCAAATGCAAAAGCCTAAACGCCACCACCATCAGAAATTAAATAACAATGGTGAGTGAATGCTCTCCGCTCATGGCTAACATTAACCAAATAATTTAGCTTCAAAGCAACTCTCTTTCTGGTGTTCTAGATTTATAGGCAAAAACGTATAGGAGCCTATAGCTGATAAAAAAAAATGCTAATCTGAAAGAAAAGTGTTCAGATGGATTTAGAGGGTTTCACACCTGCTCTATATTCTTACAGTGCCCTTGTGCCTTAAACATTCCAATCAGCTAGTCACAAATCACTTATTTTCTTACTTACAGAACAGTGATTGTACTTTCAATTTGACATTGACCTTTTTTTTATGATAAAAGATTAAATACAGATTTCAATTTCTTCTCAGAGGAATTTTGCCCAAATGATGTTGAACACTTAACTTTTGATCGTTTGCAGGTAGCCTTGTGAATGAATATTAAAACACAGTTTTCCTAATCATTAGGATACATTGTTTCTTATTATATTATAATAAGAAACAATGTATCCATGAAGTCTCTTTGACATTCAGTCCACAGGTGTTTAGTTGACAGGCATGATGAGATGACATTCCAGGACCTGTTAAGGCAAGAAAAGGCCAACAGCTATATTCTGACTCTTCTCTTATATTGTTCTTATTAGTGCTCAGCCTAACCTGGGTGAACCCATAAACATGTTAGCAAATTTGAATTTGTTCCGCAGGTGGTTTGTCTAGAAAGGATCCCATTGACGGCAGTTTCCCGTCTCATTTTTACGATTTCCAGGTAGGGCATAGCAGTGAAATTAAATTTGAATTGGTGCATTAAGCTCTTACCAAATCATTTCAGAAGTGCAGCAAACACATATTTTTGTCAACAAAGATTTTAAATGCATAATATTGACTCAATTCTCAATGACTCAACTGCACTTCTTGAAGTGGTTGTTTGGAATGACAATAACAACTCTTGAATCTTGAATCTTAATTCCAAAGAAAATACAAAACCATATCTGTTAAACCCTGTCACTACAATTAGATCCTGGGTTTTCGGTAATTCGGAAAATGACGCCAATGGGCTCCTTTCCCGACTAACCTCAAATTTGATAACAGGTTTGTCTGGGTTCCCCCAGGCTTTGCTCATATCCACACTATGCTCAAAGCCACACTGACATCAAGATAGCTGAGGATCAATTATGAAAACTTTGTCTAAACCAAACAAACAATAGCCCACCATGCATGTCTACTCCTGATAAATAGGCCAAATTTGCTCTTGCTATTTAACCCAGCTGCAGATACACAAAGGCTGGGGGATAGCCTCCTGCATTGGGTTTGTAATGAGTTTAGGTAATGTATTGGGAACAAATAACAAAATGTTGTCTTTACACTGAGAAAAAAAAAAAAAAACACAAATGTACAGTAACTATAGCCAACATGCAGGGGTCAGGCATTCCCATGAGAGAGAGCCAGATAATACAGGCTATTATCCGTCAGCAAATCCAGCTCAGGTTGAGGTCCTTTAAGATCCCATCCCATGGATTGAGCAGGCTGGGTTTGCTAATGCTCAGAGGTACATGCTGTCCCATGGTCAAAATGAATAGATCATTGCTAATGTCCACCAGAGAGGGTTAAAGCGGTAAATTATCTTTGTGTCACTGTCCACCCATCCACCTCACATCAGGATCATTCTAGAATTTACCTCAGCTTTGTCTCAGAGCAGCTCCACAGCCTTGCATGGTGTGTGCAGGCCTCTCACCATCCATAAGGGCTCTCTCTTCCTCACAGAATCCCTCCACCTTCTGCAATGTCTCCATACAAGAGGCAGATGGAGACATTTTCTATATCAATGTGAAAGGAAATAATTGCTCTAATAGAGACCCATCTGATCATGCACCATCAGTAGGCCTACAATTAGCCTCTGCTGTTGCCACCATGCACATGCCTCCTGCTGTATTGCTACACCTCCTGAGACCCTGCGTCCTCATATGAGGACATTACATTTAGGCTCTGCTTTACCTTGTGCTTACTTTTTCTGAATAAAAACCTATTGTCCTCATATGTGGACACTTCATTTTACCCTCTAGTGTTATCAGACATACAATACAATGTTTTGGGAAAAAGCAATATGGCGTCGATATCCACCTCCACGCTTTACCGGCATACGCGTGAGAACTATCGTCATGGTAACGTGCCAGTGAACGTTATGACATTTAATTTTTTTTGTATATATTTGTGAACAGTTGTAGTATGATATGGCATCAAGTTTCTCCCATTTCGATCATTGCAAACAGACCAGGACGTGTTTAACTTTCATGTCCTCATACGAGGTCATCGGGACTGAAATGTACGCATAATTTCATTTTTAGGCTACATATTACATTGAAATATTATCGTTCATTGGCCATATCAAACTACTGTAAAGCAATAATGGAAGTGAAAGTGTGGACATAGACATAATAGAGTAGCCTGAATAAATATATCCATTGAAGGAATTACAAAAATAAATAAATAAACAAATAAGAAACAAATAGAGCAGAACTGTTTCGCTTTAATTGATTGTGGATAGACTTCTCTCCACATGGGTGTGACCCATACACACAAGTAACATTTACAAATAAACTCTAAACTTAACCAAATTAATAACAGGACATTTCTGTTCAATAAAAACAAACTGTTTTCTTAATAGTTGAATCTTAGGCACTTGGAGTACACACATGAATATTCACATTCTTTCTGGATTGGCAATCTCATTGTATTTTATGGTAATAGAGACCCAATGTCCTCATACGAGGACATCGTTTTTCTCAAAAACTACTTGATGTACAGAGGTGAAATTTTTTTTGTATGTTTATGAAGCCCTACTAAGCCAAAATAATTGATTGGAATGAGAAATGCATTCAAATTTACATCCCGGGTCTCAGGAGGTTTATGTATGTTGTGCCACCTATAGCCTACAATGCATGTATGAACACAAAAAACAATATGCTATGAGGACAGTTACTCTCTGAACGCTGCATTCTAATACATGACCTGGCCTGTCCAGGCATCAAGCTTTCGTCCAAGTATCTCATCCCAAGCACCTGTTGAAATCATTTTCATTTTCATTGGCAACACACATGTGATGTCGCAAGCATAACATTTGGCCTGCAGAATTTGAATTTGCCGAGTTATAATATGATGTGACAAGCCAGGTGCCTAATGGCTGTGTATGTCTCCAAACAGCCATCAGTCTAAAGGCAGAATATCTTTGAATGCCACTGACATGCAAAAACACATAACATTATAAATGGCATCACAGATAACTTAATATGAGTGAAACCCGTTATTAGACACTAGCATGACATGGGCCATGAATACACATTGAACAAACATGCTGTCCATAACACCCCAGGATCCCTGGGAGCATTCAGGAGATGAGTCTTGTTAATATGCTGTGTCAGGTAAAAATAACTGCTTCCAAGACTGTCAGATTAAGACATGAAACTGAGAGTATTAGATTCAGTTTTTATGATTTTTATATTCATAAGTGGTTCATGTTCTGATGTTTCTGTTGTGTTCTTCCACAAATGAGATGACGGTTATCATGTAATTCTGTTGCTGTCCTTTCCTTGTGTATATATCTGTGTGTGACTGCGTTTAGAGATAAGCAAGAATATGATGACTTTGCAGTGTGCCACTGTTCTGCATGGCTGCGTCAGTAGCTACAATTGTGCTCATACGTTTATAACCATGCTAAAGTTGCCTAAAAAGAGGAACAAAAATCATCGTTTTGAAATTGATCTCAATGTCCTCATTTTGAAAAATCCAACCTTTAAGGACACCAATTTTCTTTATGAATGAATCATAAATAAATAAATGTTCTGCTTTCAAATACAAGGGGCATAAGTATACACATGTTAATTTCCCATCATCACATACAGTGTAAGCCTGATTGGCATGGGGTACCTTCCATAGACCATCTCTCAATGCAAATAAAACCAACTATTAATTTAAAGTAAAACCATGCCAATCTAATGGTTTGTGATTACGTGAGGCTATTTTAATTCCAAAGGCCAAGGGAACTTTATGAATATATGAAATAACTGGCCTTTCAAAAAACAAATCTGTCTGCCTCTATGGGAATTTAACATTGGGTATACTTACGCAACCTGTATTTTAAGGAAGGACATTTGTTTATTTATTTAAGATCAATTTCCAAAAGATGCTTTTTATTCCACTTTAGCATGTGTTCCCATATGGAAAAGATATAGAAAAAACTTATATGCCAGCAATGTGTTTCATACACAAAACGTATTATTTATTCTTGAAAGTGGCCCCTTTCTCGTTTTCCTCAATGTCATAGTCCTTATAGGTTACAATGTTTTATATGTTTCAGGTTACACAGATTTAGCAAGGATCTTATAATGGTTTCACTGTCATATAAAAATCTATCAGGTAAATCTGCTAAATCTTAGGTGAAGTAGTGCTGCCTCTCCCTTGATTCACATCGTTGTAAATAAATCTCTGTTCCTGATTTTTTCATTGGTCTGACTAGGTCTTCACTCATCTGGTATTAAAATGACCATCAACTGTTTCATGTAAAGCAATGGTACACCATATACAGCAGCAGATACAGGGACAAATCTGCACCATCGCATCAACTCCATTAATCTTGGCCTCAACATCCACAATGGAGAGAGCAAAGTCCTGAAGGTCAACAACAACAACACAACGGCCATCATGCTGGAAGGTGAAGCGCTAGAAGAGGTGGACGATTTCACCAACCTTCAGAGGTGGACATTCTGGGTTCAGAAAGTAAAAGTCCTACCAAGTATTTGATCCAACCATTTAATAAACCAGCTCATCCTAATTAGCAGCCAGGTAGATCAGATAATTAGTGATATCACCTGTGTTAAGTGCACAGGTAGAAAGAATATGTGGCAGGGTTTTTACTTTCTGAACCCAGGATGTTCACCTCTGCCTACTGTACCTTGGCAGCGTTGTCAACAAGCAGGGTGGAACTGACCCAGACGTCAGAGCAAGGATTGGGCCAGGACAGTGTTTCTCCGATTAAAGAATATCTAGAGTGCAAGAGACCTGTCCATTAAAACAAAGATCAGGGTCTTCAACACCAACGTAAAGTTAGTTCTGTATGGCACCGAAGCATGGAGGAGTACCACCGTCTCCAGACTTTTATCAACACCTGTCTGCGGCGCATTCTGCAGATCCGTTGGCCTGATACCATCACCAATGAGGAACTCTGGCAGCACACAAACCAACCACCAGCTGACGAAGAAATTATTCAATGACGCTGGAGATGATTAGGGCATATCTTCGCTAACCGGCCTCAAATATCACCAGACAGTCTCTGTCAAGTAATCCCCCAGGGAAAAGAAAGAGAAGTCGACCACAAAACAGCTGGTGACGAGACCTTGGTGCAGACGCCAAACGAACAGGCCATAGTTGGGGGCAGTTGGAGAGACTTGCCCAGTACCGGAATGCCTGGAGAACCCTTGTCTAAGGCTCAAAGGTTTATGTTTAAAAAGTAATGCCAATGCTGAATTTCTGGATATTATCATTATTATTATTATTATTTACCCCTGATCAATTAGGCTATTTTTTATGCTTAATAACTTCCTTCTAGGAGGCTATGTTTTAACCTGTCTGTTTGTTGATCCGTTGGTTTGGTTGTTATCTGGTATGTTTGTTAAAACTACTGGCCTTTTTTCATTAACATCAAGTGCAGGAAATGTTTGTAAATGGGCCAGGGACGAACTCATTACATCTTGAGGAGACACAACAAGTGGCTACATGCTTATACTTTCACTATTACTTTCACTATTACTTTCACTATTACTTTCATTATTTTGTGGCATTATTGGCTGCAGCTACATCGAAAAAGAGTGATGTTTTTGCCATTGAGAAGGTCATTGGAGATCCCCTATGAGACTACTGAAATATTGACCAT
The DNA here is from genome assembly GCF_963854185.1 of Sardina pilchardus. Classification (NCBI taxonomy): domain Eukaryota; kingdom Metazoa; phylum Chordata; class Actinopteri; order Clupeiformes; family Clupeidae; genus Sardina; species Sardina pilchardus. The sequence continues at coordinate 29,954,162 of NC_085010.1, read as the reverse complement.
CCTAAACCACATGTCCACAACCAGTGTGCCATTAATGTAGGCCTGACTAAACAATGGTGAATGTAATTCTTTATTCATGAGAGTCGGTTTAAGTATACATTTTTGTAACCACCAGAATTTCTTTCCCATGGGCTTTAGTGGCTAGACTATGTTTAATATTTCTTTCTCTAAAAGTAACAGATAAGAAGATGGATGGGTCTCTCTGGCCATCATCACTTCATTTTCAAAAACGTGTGCTTGCTTAGATTTGAGTTTTGATATATTTGCACTTTCCAAACATTAAAGCATGCAATGATTTTTTATAAAATTCTGCAAAACAAGCTAAGAACAACTATGCCTATTAGGAATCTTCATTTGAATTAACAAATTAGCCACACAGTCCTGGACACAAGTTGAAGGTTGGCAATTCCTTTATTCCAATCCCATGTTTGCATGCTGTAACGGTTTCCTGTTATCTGGATGTTGGTATTCCAGGTATAAAGGAAGTTAGCTTTATTTATATATATTCTAAAAATAATGAAGGTGCTTAAATGGTTCTTTAAATCTCTGGATGGTTCCAAGGAGAGTCAAGACTTTGAGTTGAACCATTACATCAGGCAAACTGTTGCCTCAATGGTTCTTTGACGCACTGAAATAGGTGAGTTCTATGGCATCGCTCTGAAGAACCAGTAGTGGCCCCATTATTTTTATGCAACCTCAGGTGCTCCAAAACAAAATCTTGAATTTCCCCTTGGGGATCAATAAAGTATCTATCTATCTATCTATCTATCTATCTATCTATCTATCTATCTATCTATCTATCTATCAAACAGACAGAGCCGCAAATCAAAATATTGGTGATATACCTTTTCGAATGTTACACTTCCCAGTAGCCTAGAAACTATTAGGTGCATCTAAAAAAGTACCATGGAAAAGTTAATTTATTCCCATTATTTATTTTCACTTAATTTAACTTTCACATAATCTAGATTCATTACACATAAATTGAAAAATGTTTTTGTTGTTTTAATCTTGATCATCCTTATCTTCACGATTATGGGTTACAGCTCATCATGGGAATAAAAAAATCAAGAATCTCAGATATAATATATAAATATTAGAATAGTAGGCTAATATAGAATTCATAATAGCCAATATCATCAGCTCTAGTCAGCTAATCAAGTCAAAACGCAATGGCTTCCTGAACCTTAGATCTCTCAGTCTGTGCAGGGCAATGGACTTTTCAGTGATTCAGTGATTTTCAATGATATTCTTTTTTTTTTTTTTTTTAGAGGTAGGCTAGGCCTACCTGTTTAATCGAACATCAAGTGATAGTATGCAATTGAGGCAGCCTAAGGTGGGTATAATGTCTGCAAGTGGGCATACATTGTCTGCAAGTGGCATGTCTGACTGCAAGTGGCAATAATGTCTTTCAGATATTGTGCAGTGCTAAATGCAAAACCTCTGACAGAGGGACATTTTATCGTTATAAATTGTTTTGTGGAGCTACAATGCAGCATTTATCTAAGCCTACACTTAACTTTACAGCTGCATTAAATATAAATGTCTATAACTATTTAAGACATCGAAGTTAGCCTACTATATTTTCAGCAGACTAGACAGGCCTAAAATAAGCTTACCGCAGTGAAAGTGAAACTAGCCCATTGCAAAGCCTATCATGGTCTTTAATTTAAAAAAAAAATCAGGTATAACAATTAAAGCTATTCTAATGTGTTTGTGCACGCACGGTAAAATCATTCCAGACAATTGCTTTCGTCTTAGGATAAATGGTGATGGCAAAATTGTTGTATCAAGTGCTAGAACTTCTCCAGTAATCAAACGTAGGCCTAACTGATTCTCTGGTCTAGGCTGCCATAGCACATGTCGAGTGTGTGCAACCCTATTTTGACTATTACCAATACAGATCAGTGCCAGGTTACCAATATGATGAAGATTTCCTATTTCATCTAGTCAGCATCCTACTGAATAGTCCTAAGGGCACACTTCACTCGGTCACTTTCCGTGCTCTTCGAATCGAGTGTGTGGGCGTGGTTTGCTTGACGCTGTGTAGATCTGTGGGACCGCCAAGCTAGAGCTTCCGAAGTGTTTTCGGGCTGGCTGTTCTTTGTCCTCCATTACAGCTCGGATTCCCAGCTTGACTGTACGGCGCAGGCCCGAAGTAGCGCAGCCGCTCTGAGGTTAGTGCCCTACCGCGCAATCTCCAGCTATTTCAGCCCTGGCGCAGCCGCACCAACAAACCCGGCAGCGTTGGGGTGAAAGACAGATGCAGTCTGTGTTGACGTGAAATAAGAAATGGTTTTGCGTTTTCATCGACCCTATTCGCAGGATTAACTTCGTTAACGCTAAGAATAAGATCAGATGACTCAGATATGGCAGTAGCTACTGTTATGTAGGCCGCTTAGGCCTCGCTAATTTTGTGTTGTGGTGGCTAGCGACAGTTCAGAATGGCGGGTTCTGTACAAGCCGCGATATTTTTTAGTTCGTAGGCTATACACTGCATTGTGCATTTTGATGATTATATTGTTGTTGCTCCTTGTACATTGGAATTAACATATGTTTCGGCTCAGTGTTGCATTTGTATTTTAAAACATAAATCGTATAAATAGCAAGAATCCTCGCCCCAGAGCCGCAGTCTGCGCAGGCTGGGGGGAAAGCTAGGCAAGACCGCTAGCTAACCAGCTAGCTAACGGTAGTAGGAGCCAACATGCAATGCAGACTGGACATAGGGAAAGGCTAATGGATGCTAGTGTTAGCACATTCATTTTGTATGTGCCTATCAGGCAGTAGGTTAAATATTTAATTGACGGAGCTACAACAATTCAAGAGGATTATTCTTATAATTTTACGTGTCTGAGTTTCGGGGTGATACGCTTGCTATTACTACCCAAACATTATCAGCCGTCAAGGGGTTTTCTATTAGCTGCTAATGCTAGCTGCCATCAACGCTAATATATAAGCTGAACGTTATCGCGAGGTGGCTAGGAGGCTAACCTTATTCGCTTGTAGAGGATGGATATCTGGTTCAGCTATCTTGGCCATTCAGCTACCGCCATTTCACCTTGTACATCGCTGTCGGAGTCTTGGGAACAGATGGTTTCGCAGTGCATGTCGTGTAAAAGCCCAATGCCAAATTGTACCGAGGTTTGATCGTTAGTTCCGTCGTAATAGTCAACTAATGAACTAGCCACTACCGGCTGTTAACGTTAATGTTACCCATGAGCAGTTGTCATCAGTTATTTATCATTGCATGTTTTGAGCTCATTTATCAAATTGAAAGTAGTATATCAAGCTTACTCTGTCCACCAGTTCCTTCTCAAGCCTAAGCATTTTTAAGCCTTTGCTATTTTTTAGGTGCATGATTGTGCCACCTCTTCGTCAGTGCAGTGCATTAAAACTTGTGTGAAATATTCATTATGTTCCCGGCTCTTTCTCATCACTAGTGACGCCTGCCCCATATGTGTGTTTCACTGACATCCTGGGGAAATATATCAAGTGTAACCGTAGAAATAAGCAAAATCCTTAGGCCTATATCCGCCCACTCAATAGTGTGCCAGATTAAGGTACAATTATGATGTATGTATGTGATGACTTTTAATGGCTGATTTTTACAGTCTAATTTCTACTGATCAGATATACTTTCCCTTTAGTTGCATTTGGCAAACTGAACATGACAACAGTTCATTTCGGGGACCAGGATCTTGTTACACTATAATTTCATGAGACATGGATGACATGGGTGCCCTCTAGCGGTGGGAGCCACAATAACGTTTACTTAGCCCATTTGTAAGGTGCATGATAGAGTTGCACATATCTATCACGTATGTTTACACAAAATACCATCAATTGCTGGTTCACACATGAACCATTTCTGAACTTCTTTTTCCGGTCACGTTATGTCAAAATAGTTACTGGTTTGAGTGGATATCCTGCTAAATCTTTCATGAGGGAGAGGCACTGATGTCATGCTATAAATGAGGCATGATTGGTTTAAGAATGCACTGTGTAAACTTCTCAATTTATCCCACCATTTTGTATAATGGCACACAGTCAGTCAGAGCAGACGTATACCCCAGAAAGCCTGTTCCCTGTCTCTGCTTATGTAGGCCTCTCTACAATCCAATCTCTTTGGATTTGCATTTAGTCATTTACCTCACCCTTTATGCAAACTAACTGGTGACACTTATTTGATCAATCCTGGTACTTTCTAGGTCCTGTCTCTCAGCCATAAATAATGCCCTTCAGTTTGAGTGGATAGAGTCGGGGATGCAATATCTCCGTGTCTGTCTTACTGCAGTTATTAACGATATGCGACAGACTGATTTATTTTCATTGCTTCAATTTATAAAGGCTTATCTGCTGGGGAAGTGGAAATGCATCAACTTAAACTTATGGGGAAAGATAAACACCATTAAAATGATTGTGGCTCCATAAGTAAACTGTGTATTCTTGATGGTGCCATTTACTGTTCCAGACTCCGTCTTTAAACAGTGTAACCAAATGATTAGAGAGTTTCTAATTAAGGACAACCGGTGTTGGAAATGTGAGAAAGCTGCAGGCTCCTAGCTGTATCTTATGTGGGATATGTGGGATCGCCTTTTTGATGATTAAAAAATGATTAAAACTATTGGAGAGAGGTTAGCCGCACCAATACCAGAATCCCCCCCAATGTCTAGAGCAGAGTCTGCCCTGCCACTGGCTGGGTTTATCCAGAGACACTTATATATGAGGAGACACTGCACTGGAAAAATCGCCCATTGAAATGCATGGGGTAACTTCATAACGCAAAGATGGCGGGTGTTTACGCCGGTTTGCACATGTCCCGCCTCTTCCAGTGCCGTTGCTCCAATCATTTTGCCGATCCTTGGCGGTCACGCATGCACAGTCCAAGATTACCAGTAAGAAAAAGGCTTTTTAAGTGTTAATTTGATACAAAACCACCAAACCTTTTCAGCGATTTTAGTCTAATTTTCATCGTGATTTCAAACATGTGATTTTTATGTCCCTTACACCTCTGAACATGGACATCCAGCTCTCTCCCCATTCATTTAGATAGGGCCTGGTCTTGTTACCATAGACCTACGTTCAAACTGGCTGCCCGACCCCATGGCCAATATGGCTGCCGAGTGACGTGACTTGCTTTAAAAAGACTTTGGTTTATCACCACAATAAGAAACATCCTCAGACATGGTCAAGGAAGGTCCGGCCTCTGGGGTGTAAATCGGAGCCTTCATGCCGATTCGATTCGATATCGATTTCCTAGGTCAGCGATTCGATTCTTTTCGATTATTTAGAATTCCCACCGATACGATTCGATTCGATTCGATTTTTACATGATATCTATTAAGTTTAAAAAATCTAGAAAAATAGAAATAATTTGCCTTTTTATTGAGAATACAGAAACAGTAGCCTATTCTATTCACATGATGTGTATGTTACAGTATAAACAGGGCCAAATGATCTTTCTACCAGCCTTTTAGTGCAGTTTCTTCCTCCACACGCTGTGACATAGTAGGCTACCTGCTGACTGTGAGATAACCTAATACAAATTGTAGGCCCAATATATCTGCTATAGAGATTGAGAACGTGACGTAAAACGCAACGCATTTTGGGAATAGGTGCCCCAAAATTAAGTTGTTTTACTGACGTGCGGGAACAACGAAGTGCAGTTGTCGAAATGCCGTTTACCTGCTGTGTTATAAAATTCAATAGAGTAACATGAAGCTTATCTTTTATAGTTTTCCAGCGTGGAAAAATAATAGTATACGTCATGTTTCAGAGGTGACAAAAAGGCGAGGAATGGCTTGGATAGCAGCACTAAGGAAGCGCGAGATTATAAATGTTTTTCACACAATTTTTTCACGCTTAGTTTTCATTATTATCATGCCAGATCATAGACCCAGACCCACTAGTTTACATGGGCTGGCATCAGGCGAGCCAAACGTACCCATAATTCTTTGTGTTTTGATGACTTTGGTCACATGTCTTAGCGATCTCTATTGCATATGCATTTTGTGTGTAATCAATATTAGAAGATTAATTAGCTAAACGTTTAACTTTAGGTAATTTAAGTCATAGGCAGCCTTCACTGTATTGGCGATGTGAGATTAAATAGGTGTCTGTCACTTTAAGGACGTGAACTTGCGAAAACGTTCTGAAGTTTGAAAGATTTCCTGGCCGTGTCGTAGCGGTACGGGCTATAGGGAGGGAAAGTGAAAACCAGCGCCCCAAGTGGTTGCGTTCCTATCGAAGAGCAGCTCCAATGTTAAGTCCCATAGACCGACTTTTCAAAAAAATACTACGCAGCTATTCCAGCGATCTTATCCACCAAAAATATTTTTCAGTCTTCATACTGTAATAATCTACTAACTGTGAAAATATCAGACCCTATTTCGCCTTAATAAAAAAAACCGTAATTGCTCGTTTCATTTCATAAATGGACTACAACTTCAAGTGACGTGACACCCTTCCACGACGTTACTCGCCTAGCATCGTTTGTTTATTAGCCTGTTAGCTAGTTGGTTAGTTAGTAGACAATCAGACTTACTGCCAGCTCTTGTGTGAGTAGGAGCACAACAAGTTGTCCCAACATAAAGGTAATTACCACGCGGTTTACATCGCTCTCTGTTATTACAAAAATATGTAAAGCCAGTTCAGCAAATTGCCGTTTTGATCAGTTGGAGATGAAGCGCCCAAACTGGTGACGTCAAATGCTACTGTAGCTAGTACTGTAGTTCGTTATCACCATGTTACAAACAAACTCAAAACAATTAATCTGATCCTAAAAAATAAAGTATGACCACTAGAAGCAATAGAGCTGACCTAAATGCATAGCATATTGAGGGCATTTAACTAAGTTACCATCATGGGCCGAGATGTATTTTTTCTAAAAGAAAATCCCATCCCCTCCCGCTAGCCTCTAGGAACGCAACCGTTAGATGGCGATGAGATTACTTTCCCTCCCTATGATAGTTGTCACTGTTCAAAATAAATCAGTCCACAACTGGAGGACTTTTTGAATCTGAGGAACATGCTCAGCCAAGACAGTATGGGAACGAACACAAATCATAATCTGAAGCATGTTCAACTAACGGGATAAACGTTTCCCCAAAACTTTAAATTGATTCGTTTGGACACTCGTTTCTCCAATTCCACTTCGTCCTAATAACTGTTATTAAATAACACCTGCTACTCAGAACACAGAAATGTTCAGAACACGTAGCCTAACTTGTAAAACGACACAGTAACTAAAAGGTCTCTAGAATGCATTGGCCAAATGTCATTGCGTATAATAATGAATGACTAACGTCACTGTTAGCGTGCTCACTTGATCTGACGAATCCATCAGCTGTTTTCCACAGGGAAAAAACGTGTGCATCAGTGAAGCTATGGTAGGCCTAACAGTGAGGGTCACTAAATGCAAAATGTAGTCCACCAACTTATGCGATGATGACAAAATTCGCAGCCTATAAACGCTTTGTTGCGGTGCTGAACGTTTACAGTGAAGCATGTATGTCAACAACCCGCGAATGACCTTTTAATTCTACTCGCCAATGCAGATTTTCACTCACATTTGGCAAGTGGCAGAGGGTGCCAATTTTAAACCCCTACTAGGCTATAAAGTAGAAGACAATAATGAGGATAGCGCTACCCGCAGATTAGGAGCAGGTAGTAGGCTACGCATAGGAGCATATGCTGAAAATAAACAGACAGAAAAATACTAAAATAAATACATTAATCGATTATCTTGCGGACGTATCGATGCATTGAATCGTCGGCTGTAGAATCGATGCATCGATGCAAATCGATTAATATTTACACCCCTAGTGCCTTCTGGCTGAAATTCGCACCCCAGTAAATGTGCAGGTGTGGTTGCTTTCTGGATGGTCACCCTTATGTCAGTCAGAACGCTTATCTACAGTAACAACTGGTCGTTTTTGATATTGACTGACTGATTTGAATAGCCACATTCAGGTCACACAGGTTCTTAAGAGACAAAGACTGTAGAAAAAGATATATGTGTTCATTTACGTCAGTATGTCTATATTTGTCACAAGGGCTGCAGGTGTGCATTCTAAGAGTGTGTGTGTGTGTGTGTGTGTGTGTGTGTGTGTGTGTGTGTGTGTGAGAGACGAAGATGTCATATCTACCCATAGGTAGTAGTACGTACCATGTTCGATCACATTTGCACAAACCTACAGCATATTTCCATTACTGTTTGGATCTGTAATTCCTCCCTTGTGTTGAGATCCAAATAAAAGTATTAAAATGTGTGTGTGTGGACTATATAAGACTAAGGCTAAGCAGCTTGTAAAATACTGTTCCATATCAGCAGCTATAGGAAGCATGTTTATTTGGAAGAGACAATGTTTCCTATACCCTTGAACCTGTGAACTCATGATAGATTGCTGAACTGCTTTAATCCACTGGATTATTCAGGAGATTTGATTCCTAATGTAACTTGACTTGTAAAGTGGAATCAAATAAAGTATATAAAATGTGTGTGCGTGTGTGTGTGTCCCAGACTGTAGTGAGAGTCCCCCCGGTGTCCCCTGGCCATGGATGAGCACTCGGTGCACGGGGCGACGGAGCACATGAGCACCATCGAGGCGCACGCCGTCTCGCAGCAGGTGCAGCAGGTGCACGTGGCCACCTACACGGAGCACAGCATGCTGAGCGCCGACGACGACTCGCCCTCCTCGCCCGACGACGACGCCTACGACGACTCCGACATCCTCAACTCCACCGGCACCGACGAGGTCACCGCCCACCTGGCCGCCGCAGGTCAGAGAGAGGGCTGGGGTCTGCTCCTCACACACACACACACACACACACACACACACACACACACACACACACACACACACACACACACACCTGCCTGACTGCTGCCGAGAAGCATACACAGCCCACAATCAATTGAAGTTGCCAAATACTTGAATGCCACACACACACACACACACACGCACACCTGCCCGCCGCAGGTCAGAGAGAGGGCTGGGGTCTGCTCCTCACACACACACACACACACACACACACACACCTGCCTGACTGCTGCCGAGAAGCATACACAGCCCACAATCAATTGAAGTTGCCAAATACTTGAATGCCATGCCGATAACCGTATATGTCTTTCACCGCAATGATTCGGAGGACCTTATCTTGGCAATCAGAAACGGATGGTCAGAGGCGCAAAGTTTATAGACATTAAAGTCGTAACCAGTCCATATTTATTATTCACTAATGTAAAAGGTGCTTTAAACATTATTTGTCACATGCAGCAAACATCATCTCACTATCCGCTAGCTGCCTGTGCCCTGAATACACTGTAAAAATGTGTTGTCTCTGGACAGCCCAGGCGCCAAAAACAATTTGGTCCAGCTTGGATCATAAATACATAGCAAACAGTTCCAGCCAATCACCGACGATATTTGCATTTAGGAGAGTTTCAATTGCACGGGAGGGAGTAGCGAGCTAGCTCTCCGTTTTGTTTGAACGTCAACAGAAGTGATGCTACCCAACATCGCTTAGAGCACTTTTAAAGGCGTGATATTGTGATCAATTGCTGGGCACTGGGCGCAAAAGGGTTGTTTTTATGTTTCTCAGTCATTGTAGTGTTTTGGGTGTAACATCCTTTAAACCAATGAGAATGGCATCTGTCATTCCCTTTAATAGCAGGCAGTGGAACTTCAAGCAGCACATCAGTATTTTGATGGTCAGTTTCACTGTGGTCTCATAGTCAATGGCAAAATGGTTCTACTCAGTCAATTACTTTCACTATTGACTGACAAGGGGTACCGTCGAAACATACCTTTAAAAAACAACACTTACCGCAATGATGTTTGAATGACTGAATACAAATCCTAGGGATATTTATCCTGCACAGGAGTTGCTGCTTACATCTCATGACACTGCGTCTTTAGCTGTGTAGCTTCAGCTTCATGCTGTATGTGCCTTTCGCTATACAGTACACCAGGTTTGTCTTGGTCAGTGGCGTAAGGATTTGTAGAGGGGGGTAAAATTATGTTTTTTGGATCACGCACCAGACCACACCTTATGTTGTTAATTGGCAAACCCCTGGGCGCAAGGGTTAATAAAAGTGGAGCGCATGATGAAGAATGAGCTACGTCAGAAAGCTAAAGCGGAAAACCAGTCTAATCATATCCGCCTGTCTAGCGAACAGTCTGATGCATAGACAGGAAATAATGAGAAATAGTTAAGGATACTCAAATTAGTGTTGATGATTGTAAAAATGATCTTCATATGCTTTTTACAAAACCATAACATTCAGACATAAACCTAAAAAGCAGGTTAGCAGTATTCTTGATGTGCCGATTGACGAATAGCTGTCAGAATCAGTGTTATTGCTCGACAACGGGATGCGATTAGACCCGTCTTCCAGTTTAGCATAAACCGCATTCACAGCGTGACTTGCATGATGCTTGTTGTCATAGTTGGGTCAGAAGCGGCAATATTTCTTAGATGGAGCAGGAGCAGAATAGCAATGGAGGACTGATTTAATTAATGTAAGAGGTTTCACTTAGTAGTAGAAGTGCCTGATGACGATGAGATGCATCATTTATGCTGGAGGTCTTTCGGGACAGAGAGACCGTCTCTGGAATGTCTTTTCCTAAACCAAGTCATTCTCTCTGTGCAAACACTAACAGGGCCAGTCGGAATGGCGGCTGCGGCTGCCGTGGCCACAGGAAAGAAGCGTAAAAGGCCACACATCTTTGAGTCGAACCCCTCCATCCGAAAAAGACAGCAGACAAGATTACTCAGGTGAGCAGGACTCTACCCTGTTATCTCACATCATCGCCATAGTGATGACCTTTTCACCCCTCTCACCGTTGCTTATGCTATCTCCCTGTTTACGGTTGAACGTTTACTCTTTCACGTTCAGCACTGTTTGTAGTTTTTCGTTTTCAGCACAGGCGTTCCGTCCATACAGAATTATGGAAGTGTGTTTTGTGTGTACCATGATGTGTGAGGAATTCTGGGTGTTGGTATCTTTCTCAGGAAACTGCGGGCCACTCTGGACGAGTACACCACCCGCGTGGGCCAGCAGGCCATCGTGCTGTGCATCTCCCCCTCCAAGCCCAACGCCGTCTTCAAGGTGTTTGGCGCCGCCCCGCTGGAGAATGTGGTATGTACTTCTCCATATGCATTGTCTTTGTACCGTATTAAATTTCCTGACTATTAGCCGCGGCTTATACATTGATTTTGCAAAATTTCTTCAGCTGTTAGGTTAATACAGGGGGGGGGGGGGGGGGGGGCAGTTAATATTGTGTTATTATGGTTTTGTTTCTTTTAACTTGCATAGAACTGTCCTGCGGCTTATACACAATGCGGCTTATATGCGGGACATTTCTACACTTGTACTCTTCACAATGGCAATAACATTGAATCTAATCTAATCTAATATCATAGGAGACATTTCTATGGCTTGTGTAATGAGGGTGGATGTTTGTCCATATTCTTATGAACTCTATGACCCCTCAGCCCTTATGACTTCAACGCTTAGCTGTTCTTTTATATCAAGAGGATATTGTAGAATGCATTAGTCACTTTTTACTGTTCTCCACTCATTTTTCTCCATGTTAGTCGGTACTTCCCATAATCAGAACTTTGGACCTTTCATTTGTGCTGTTCCCTCCACTTAACTGCTCTTGGTGTGTGTGTGTGTGTGTGTGTCGCTCAGGTGAGGAAGTATAAAAGCATGATCCTGGAGGACCTGGAGAATGCACTGGCTGAGCACGCACCCGCTGGAGGAGAGCTGAGCTCCGAGCTGCCTCCTCTAACTATCGATGGCATCCCCGTGTCTGTGGACAAGATGACGCAGGTGAGACATCTAACCAGCAGGTGGCGCCAGAGGGCAAAAAATGTGTACGCGGTCCAGCGAATGTTTAGTCCCCGAGTCAGCCAGCAGATGGCGACAGCACTCAGCAAATGGACGCAGTACTGCAGATGACCACTGGGCTTGCTACACGTCCTCAGGCACTCTATTAAATAAACTATAAATAAATGGCAGCAGATGATACCATGTCTGATTAATCCTTAGAGGAATAGTCAAAGCGAGTGATCAGGAAGCAGCCTGGCGGAATCCTAAGATATCATCTTGTGTCAGGTGCCCGTGCTGTGGGTGCGTTGTGTGTGCCCGTGCGGAGTGCAGTGGGTGAGGCGTGTTTGTGCCAGTGCGGCGCCCTCGCACCTGGTACTCGGGGTTGTGGGGTTGGCACTCCTGGGTCACTGGGCCGTCGGGTGGCGTTCGCGCCCGTGGGGCACCTGCTTGTTTACTCGGCACCGGCCCGCTGACGCACATCCCCCCCCCACCCGCCCTCTTCACGCATGCGCCCAACCCTCTCAGGGCACCGGTGGTGCCAGCCTGCCAAACAGGCATCCAGCCAATCAGAACGCACGCTCCGCTCGCTCACAGCCAGGACATTGGCAATCGTCAAGGCAGCAGAGGCAGCAGCGCACGTTCATTAGTATTAGATATTTATTTATTTATTTATCTATTTATTTACTTACTTACTTACTTATTTATTTATTTATTTATGTCATAGCATTGGAGAGCAAGCGCTTGTGGGTTTATGTCCCCTATACCCATGCGTGGGGACTGGGTGAGGCATGGAGGTGGCTTGGGCTTGGGGTAGCGGTAGGGAGAGAGGCCCAGGGGATGCTTACCTCGTAGGGGCTGGTTGCCGTGTGATACAGGCCCGGGTGCAGTGGGACAGGTGAGGCTCAGGCGTGTGTGGACCTGTAATTACTGAGTTTACTCCTGCCACACACACACACACACACACAAACACACACACACACTCACACACACACTTAGTCAAGCCTCTCTTCCTGGCAGCTGATTGGCTCCCCAGTGGATTAGCAGGAAAGAGGGGGGGCTGAAGGAGCTGAGGATCTGAAATTCACCTCAGCAGCAGCAGTGTGTGTGTGTGCCTCTTAACTCCACTGCCCCACTGTAATTAGACCATCTGCCCAGACACACACACACACACACACACACACACACATACTGAGTAATATGCTCACATCTTTACACAGTCTTTCGCACAAGAGTGGAGAATCTCTCCCAATCTGTACCTCACGCGCCGTCATACGCTCCTGCCCTTAGGCAATGTTACGTGTTGAAGCAGACATGTAAATATCTCCCAATCCTGAGACACACACACACACACACACACACACACACACACATACACATACACATTCATACACATGAATTCATGGAGGACACCATATGGACAATGTGTTCCTCTGTGGCATGTGGGTAAGCATTCTTTTTGCCTTCAGGCACCAGTGCAACAAGTCTATCACTTCTAATGCGATGAGAACAATACAAAGCATGACGTAACCCAGCCTACACTAACCCATAGAAAGCCACCAATGACCTTTTCCCCTGAAGAGAAGCGGAGCGCCTTCTAGGGCCTAGAGATCCTGCGCGCCAGACTGAGTCCTGTCTCTTGTAGATGATATCAAAACAGTATGTGCAATGCAAGATATGTAGACAAATGGGCCCACTGCATTTAAATGTGCCGCATAATGGTGGTAGTACTTGGAGAGTCAATTGTTTTCTGACACGGTACTCATTGTGAAAAGTTTGAGAACCGCTGGTTTAGCATATAATGAGTAGTTATCATATACAGTCCTGCGTGAAGTCTGCGTGAAGTCGCCTTTGCACAGTGCGGCTGCGGCTTTCTGTGTGCTGAAGGTACGGATGGGGGTGGGGGTGGGATGGGGGGGTGTGGAGGGGGGTATATTGTTGCGATTTTTTTCCCCCGAGCCAAATTTAGCTGCTGATGTCAAGGCGGGCAGACGCTGCAGCCCTTCATTGTGCAATATAATCTCCCGGCATGTCCACGCATTAGCAGGGACACTGAGGACACACACACACACACACACACAGCCCGTCCCCACCTCATGGTCACCGCCGTCCTGCCAGCCCTCACTCCACTGCACTCCACCTCCTCCTCTACACCTCCTCTACACCTCCTCTCCACCTCCTCCTCTACACCTCTACACCTCCCCTGCTTGCTGCATGTGTAAACCAGAGGACAAGGGGGGCAGAGAAAGAGAGAGAGAAAGAGGGATGGAGCGAGAGAGAGAGAGAGAGAGATGTTCTTCCTGATTAGAGCTGATCCCCTTCACTGCCGCCGAAACAGACACAGGAAACGGAATACAGGAAGTGGTCATGGAGGAGACAACGGCGATTGTTGTTGGGGTGGGGGGGGGGGGGGGGGGGGGGGTTTATCCCCTGTAGAGCTGTGATCCAGCTCAGTGAGACTGAGCTTCTGTTCGCACTGATCCCAGAACAGGTTCAATCCACGCTCTGCTTCCTCTATTAAATATAATTCTTATACCCAAGGCAGGGTTGCCCAGCCACATCCTAGCTTTTAACAGTGAGCGTAAAAGCTTTCACATTTCCCCTGTCAACCCCCCACCTCCCCACCTATCTATACTTTCTACTTTACCAGTCCCACTATGTCTTCAGCATCCGTCCTCATGTCGGGCTCGATGGATAGATTCAGTCATGGCGTCTGCAGCTCGTGTGTCTGATCAATGTGTTAACCCCAGTGATGGGACACACACACACCGCTCCTCCCATCAGCACAGAGGGGAAAAGACCTTGCTCAGCCATTTTGCGCGTCTCCTCTTCACTCACACACACACACACACACACACACTCTTTCTCACACACACACATATACACACACTCTTTCTCACACACACACACACACACACACACACACACACACACACACTCTTTCTCACACACACACACACACACACTCTTTCTCATACACACGCACACTCTTTCTCACACACACACACACACACACACACACAGCAGAAAAAAATGAAGGGAGCTGGAGCTGGAGCCAGAGCTATAGATTGAGCCCAGAATAGCAGCTGAAATGATCCGTGGTCTCCTGCTCAGGACGGCTATTTGCGGCCCGTGTGCCCATGGCAGCGCAGCGCTCGGGCAGCTGAAGTGGTCGGGCGGGCGCAGCGTGCGGGCAGAACTGATCGCTGGCACGTGCCAAGCGCCCTCAAGGGCAGCTGCTGCCGCACATGAGTGAACCTGCCGCTGCTGTCGTCTCTGTTATTGAATCCCACACACACACACACACACACACACTCACACACACACACACACACACACACACACACACACACACACGTCTTTGTTGACTTTCTCTCTCCTCTCCCTTCTGCTCTGTTCATCACTGTTTTGATTTCACTTCCCTTGTTTACCTTTTAATGGCCCTGTCATTTCCTCTTTTTCTTTCCTGTTCCTGTCCTATCTTTCATACCTCCCTCCTGACACTTAATTTATTTAATACTTTCTCTCTTTCTCTCTCTCTTCTCTCCCCCTCCCTCTCTCTCTCTCTCCCTCCCTTTCTCTCTCTCTGTCTCTCCCTCCCTCTCTCTCTCCCTCCCTCTCTCTCTCCCTCTCTCTCTCTCTCTCCCTTTCTCTCTCTCTCTCTCTCTCTCTCTCTCTCTCTCTCTCTCTAGGCCCAGCTCCGTGCCTTCATACCAGAGATGCTCAAGTACTCCACGGGCCGTGGGAAGCCCGGCTGGGGCAAGGAGAGCTGCAAGCCCATCTGGTGGCCGGAGGACATCCCCTGGGCCAACGTCCGCAGCGACGTCCGCACTGAGGAGCAGAAGCAGAGGGTGAGTGGACAGGAGGAGTGGACAGGACGCCAAACCAGTGGGCATGTTGTGAATTTAGAATTAGAATAGTAGATTTGAATTACATTAGTGAATTTAGAATTTAGTCCTGACTTAATACCATTTTATTTGTACAGTCTGTGCTATGGATGGACTTTTATATTGAAGCAATAGTTTGATGTTACAGGAAGTAGAATCGTGTGCTTAAGTTTCGTTTTAAGATTGTCTAGTTTCCTGTGTGAATGTATTTGCTACGTTAGATTTCAGTAAACACGTAAAGTTGGAAACGCATGCCTTGTTCTTTCATGAATAAGTTCATTTCAGGGCAGCTGCTCAGCTGACCCTTTTACGATGTGTTAACAAAGTGTTGGAGAGGCCTTATGAGAGGAAAACCAGATTAAAGTTATGAACCCATATTTGTTTGTTTTTTTTACTTAAAATGTTTTTACTTAAAACGAGGGACGGACAGTTATCCATGTACATAAACTTTGACCTACAATGACCCACACTGTGTTTACAAGTCCTTGTGAGAGGAAGAAAAGATTAAAGTTAAGAACCTATAATTTTACTTTAGAATTAACGAGGGACGGGCAATTAATAAAAATCTGTGTACACAAACTTTGTGTAAAAACCTGCAGTGACCCACAGTCTTCTGTTGAGCAGTGCAGTGAGCACGATGTCCATTTAGCTTATCTGCTTGGTCC
This sequence comes from Sardina pilchardus, assembly GCF_963854185.1. Lineage (NCBI taxonomy): Eukaryota > Metazoa > Chordata > Actinopteri > Clupeiformes > Clupeidae > Sardina > Sardina pilchardus. The sequence goes on along the minus strand of NC_085010.1, from coordinate 29,937,774 downwards.
ATACAGTACAGTAAGAGTGATGTCGCTTGCTGTGCTCCTGCTAGGTGTCCTGGACGCAGGCCCTGCGCACCATCGTGAAGAACTGCTACAAGCAGCACGGCCGCGAGGACCTCCTCTACGCCTTCGACGACCAGCAGGTGCCCCACCAGCAGGTCGCCACGGCAGCCACGCACAGCATCGCACACCTGGTGCCCTCGCAGACGGTGGTGCAGACCATCAGCAACCCCGACGGCACAGTATCACTTATTCAGGTGAGGGCTCTCTGCTGCTCAGTGCCTGGTCAGTATCACTTATTCAGGTGAGGGCTCTCCGCTGCACAGTATCACTTATTCAGGTGAGGGCTCTCCGCTGCACAGTGTCACTTATTCAGGTGAGGGCTCTCCGCTGCACAGTGTCACTTATTCAGGTGAGGGCTCTCTGCTGCTCAGTGCCTGGTCAGTATCACTTATTCAGGTGAGGGCTCTCCGCTGCACAGTATCACTTATTCAGGTGAGGGCTCTCCGCTGCACAGTGTCACTTATTCAGGTGAGGGCTCTCCGCTGCACAGTGTCACTTATTCAGGTGAGGGCTCTCTGCTGCTCAGTGCTCCGTCAGTATCACTTATTCAGGTGAGGGCTCTCTGCTGCTCAGTGCCTGGTCAGTATCACTTATTCAGGTGAGGGCTCTCTGCTGCTCAGTGCCTGGTCAGTATCACTTATTCAGGTGAGGGCTCTCCGCTGCACAGTGTCACTTATTCAGGTGAGGGCTCTCCGCTGCACAGTGTCACTTATTCAGGTGAGGGCTCTCTGCTGCTCAGTGCCTGGTCAGTATCACTTATTCAGGTGAGGGCTCTCCGCTGCACAGTGTCACTTATTCAGGTGAGGGCTCTCCGCTGCACAGTGTCACTTATTCAGGTGAGGGCTCTCTGCTGCTCAGTGCCTGGTCAGTATCACTTATTCAGGTGAGGGCTCTCCGCTGCACAGTGTCACTTATTCAGGTGAGGGCTCTCTGCTGCTCAGTGCCTGGTCAGTATCACTTATTCAGGTGAGGGCTCTCCGCTGCACAGTGTCACTTATTCAGGTGAGGGCTCTCCGCTGCACAGTGTCACTTATTCAGGTGAGGGCTCTCCGCTGCACAGTGTCACTTATTCAGGTGAGGGCTCTCCGCTGCACAGTATCACTTATTCAGGTGAGGGCTCTCCGCTGCACAGTATCACTTATTCAGGTGAGGGCTCTCCGCTGCACAGTGTCACTTATTCAGGTGAGGGCTCTCCGCTGCACAGTATCACTTATTCAGGTGAGGGCTCTCTGCTGCTCAGTGCCTGGTCAGTATCACTTATTCAGGTGAGGGCTCTCCGCTGCTCAGTGCTCCGTCACTTCGTATTGGTCAATGTGTTTTCAGTGTGTGTCATTACTGCTGAAGTTTAGTATGGAGTATTTCCCATAATATGCATTGAGGATGCTAAGCACTGGAGTGGTATCCCCGGGGCCCTATTAATTGTATATTATGAAGTGTGTGTGTGTGTGTGTGTGTGTGTGTGTGTTGTGGGAATTTAACATGTTTTTCAAATGCGTCTCTCTTCAGTGTGTTTGAAATGTGTGCCATGGCCTTGAGTGTGTTGGTCCCACTGACGTGCTTGTAATGTTGTTGGATGTCCAGGTTGGCACAGGACAAACTGTGGCCACGCTGGCCGATGCCTCCGAGCTGCCTGGCACCGTTACTGTGGCACAGGTCAACTACTCAACCGTGACTGATGGCGAGGTGCACCTTTCAGTGAGAACAACTTTTTTATATATGTTTTTATATTCAATATATGCCCTTTGAAATGATCAAATAAATGCTATGAGTTACTATAAGCGGGCATATCAATAATATTTCGCAACATTCATGAAGTTTAAGCATAAAGGTTTCTGACACGCTGTTCCCCCATATTTGGACATCCTCCCCTACTTCTTCACCCCTTCCTCTCTGTCCTCTCTCTCTCTCTCTCCCTCCCCCTCTCTCTCTCTCCCTCCTCTCCCCCTCTCTCTCTCTCTCTCTCTCTCTCTCTCCCCCTCTCCCCCCCTCTCTCTCCCTCTCTCCCTCTCTCCCTCTCCCTGGCTCCTCTGGTGTGTGTATTTTGGGGCAGGTGGATCAGAACTGGGCGACGTTGCAGGGCGGGGAGATGACCATCCAGACCACGCAGGCGTCCGAGGCCACACAGGCCGTAGCGTCGCTAGCCGAGGCCGCCGTCGCCGCCTCCCAGGAGATGCAGCAGGGGGGCACGGTTACCATGGCGCTCAACAGGTACGCAACGCAAGCCAAGGGATGGGGGGAGGAGGTGGAGTAGAGGAAGAGGAAGAGAGGTGATAGAGAGAGAAAGAGAGAGGGAAGGAGGGAGGAGGTGGAGGGATGGAGTCGAGGGAGAAATAGAGCGAGTTAGTATTGGAGGACAAGAACATTTAGAGGCCGAGAGGGAGAGAAATATTGTGTGTGTGTGTGTGTGTGTGTAAAAGAGAGGGAGAGAGAGAGGTTAAGTTGAGGAGACTGTGGCTGTAGAGGAACATAAAAGATGGTATCATTTGAAAGGCAGAAGGGGAAACAGCTGTTACACACACACTCACACACACTCCCTCTCCCCAGCTGCACGTAAGCTGCTGTGGCTCTTGGTCCCTGAGGGCCTTGTTACCTGGTCTCACCTGTCACCCACCCACCCCCACCTCTTCCGTCCTCTGTTTACCTGCTCTGTTTACCTGGGCCTCACCCCAGTTGGAACACCATGATCCAGTTCCCCAACCCCCACCACCTCCACCCCCACCTCCACCTCCACCTCCACCCCCACCTCCACCCCCACCTCCACCACCACCTCCACCTCCACCACCACCTCCACCCCCACCCCCACCCCCACCTCCACCCCCACCTCCCAGTCCAATTAGGCGCAGGAAGCACACTCCAAGAGTGTGGAGCTTCCTCTCAGCACAGTCACGCCTAATTAAAGACCAGATGATCACCTTCACCAGGATTCACTGGATTCCCTATCTGGAAATGAGCCTCACCCCTCTAGATTGAAGGATATGGTAGATCCCAAAAGCTAAGGGAGGAAAAAAAGCTTGTCTTTCTCTCTCTCTCACACTCTCACACACACACAGACACACACACACTCCAATACATATACCTTCAGGCCATAGCTCTAATGGCCGTCTCTGCTGCCATGCATGCCCATGGGAGCTCTTGAGTGCGGGCCTGCAGGCTATGGGGAGTGTGGAGGACAGATGTGTGTGTTGTAGGCCATAGGAGCTGTGAGTGCGGGCCTGCAGGCTATGGGCAGGGTGGAGGACTTATGTGTGTGTTGTAGGCCATAGGGGAGCAGGCCGTGTGACCAGCAGGACTCTTTTGATCATCATGGTGGGGGGGCGAGACCACACTCTGCATCGGGCCTCAGCAGAGGTCATCATACTCTCGGCCACTAGGAGCAGTGTGCCTCCATTGGGGTCAGAGAGGTGTGCGTGTGCGTGTGCGTGTGCGTGTGTGTACGGTGTAGATATATGAAGAGCTGTGGGTGTATGTTTGTAGATATGTGAAGAACTGTGTGTTTGTGTGTAGATACTGCATATGAAGAGCTATGGGTGTGTGTATGTGTGGATATATGAAGAGCTGTGAGTGTGTGTTTGTGTGTAGATATATGAAGAGCTGTGCGTGTGTGTTTGTCTGTAGATATATGAAGAGCTGTAAGTGTGTGTTTGTGTGTAGATGTATGAAGAGCTGTTAGTGTGTGTGTGTATGTGTAGATACTGTATATGAAGAGCTGTGTATGTTTGTGTCTGTAGATATATGAAGAGCTGTGTATGTGTGAAGATTGTTGGTGTGGCGTGTGTTCTAATGACGTGTGTGTTCTGTGTGTGTGTGTGTGTGTGTGTAGCGAGGCGGCGGCCCACGCTGTGGCTACTCTAGCCGAGGCCACACTGCAGAGCTGTGTGTGTGTGTGTGTGTGAAGCGTGTTGGTGTGGCGTGTGTTCTAATGAGGTGTGTGTTCTGTGTGTGTGTGTAGCGAGGCGGCGGCCCACGCTGTGGCTACTCTAGCCGAGGCCACGCTGCAGAGCTGTGTGTGTGTGTGTGTGTGTGTGAAGCGTGTTTGTGTGGCGTGTGTTCTAATGACGTGTGTGTTCTGTGTGTGTGTGTGTGTAGCGAGGCGGCGGCCCACGCTGTGGCTACTCTAGCCGAGGCCACGCTGCAGGGGGGTCAGATCGTGCTGGCCGGAGAGACAGCGGCCGCCGTGGGAGCACTGACCGGAGTCCAGGATGGCAGTGGTACGTATGGACACACACACACACACACACATACACACATACATACATACCTATTCACATGTACACACACCAATACATGTCCGGAGTTCAGGATGGCAGTGGTACAGACACACACACACACACACATACCTAGTCATGCTGTGTATGACACTCCTCTCAGTAAGACACACAATCACCTAAGGGTGTTTACACGAGGAGTCTCATTTCACACAATGACCGTGTATAACGATATTTCAAACACACGCACACACACACCTGCTCCAATAATGGCATGTTTTCCCTGCTCATGATCTCTCATGACCCCACCACGCCCACCTCTCCTTGTCAAGACACACACACACACACACACACACACACACACACACACACACACACACACACACACCTGCTCCAATAATGGCATGTTTTCCCTGCTCATGATCTCTCATGACCCCACCACGCCCACCTCTCCTTGTCAAGACACACACACACACACACACACACACACACACACACACACACACACACACACACACACACACACACACACACACACACACACACACACACACACACACACACACACACACACACAGGCACTCCCCTCATAGGCACACCTGTCCTTGTCTGACGGCCCAGTGATGTCTTTGTCAGCCAGCAGGTGATCCACACAATCCGCGCGCATGCCTTGACAACCTGTACCTGAGAAACCCAAGTGTCTCTTTGTCACGTCACCTCTCCTTCGGTCACTTGGTGTCCAGAGCCGTTCCTCCGGGAAGATGGCAGGCTACCAAACTGACCAGGCACACACACACACTCTATTGTTATGAAAGTTTGTAAGGGTAGGAGCAGGCTTCACTCAAGACTGTTTTTAGAGTGCTGACCAAAGTATGAGCTATAATCGGAAATCAAGACAAAAGGCTGCACTATGCATAATAAATAATCAATAATCAGCATTTATTTCCCCACTCTCTATTATCCCATTTGCGTGTCTATCACACCTGTCCGTCTCAGATTTGATAGAGCAGAATGGGTCATTTGCTTGAGCGCAGACAAGCCCCGCCTTCCCCATTTAACTCATTCAAATGAAGGGAGTGCAGGAGACTCTATGCAAATCAGCCTCAACTGCAAAAATAGCACTTAGCTTTGAAGTTTTTTTTTTCGACACCAGGTGTGTGTGTGTGTGTGTGTGTGTGTGTGTGTGTGTGTGTGTGTGTGTGTGTGTGTGTGTGTGTGTGTGTGTGTGTGTGTGTGTGTGTGTGTGTGTGTGTGTGTGTGTGTGTGTGTGTGTGTGTGTGTGTGTGTGTGTGTGTGTGTGTGTGTGTGTGTGTGTGTGTGTGCTGGAGAAGAGTGTCCAGGAGGAGTGATCCTAGAGTAATCCACTAGGTTCTGCTGCACTTGGACAGATGGTGTGTGTGTGTGAGTGTGTGTGTCTGATGGTGACGCTGACCTGCGTTGCCCAGTCCACCCTCTGCACAGAGTAATCCACACTCTGCCAAAGCAGCAGCATTCTGTTCTCACACTCCCCTGGTTAAACAACCCAAAAGATCCTACAAAATACGTCGCCTCGAAAACACTCACCGGAGAGAACACTCACCAGCACAAACCCACAGAGAGCACACAAGACTCCCCACGCCCATAGGGATGTGTTTATTCATACGGGTGCTTTATTCACATTCTTTGCACTGGTAAGAGTGCCAAAGCCCTTATGGCCTGTGCAGACTACACGACATCAGCCCGATTTTGGCCCGAATTTGTCGTGACCGACAAGTTTACAGCGGCGTAACCGATTTCAAATGGTCGGGCACGACATCGAACGCGGAGTGAATCTTATAATGTGACATGCTTCACGACTTTGCGATTTGTCGTTCACGACGTTCTAAAACAGCCCGACAAAAAGACTGGCTTGTCAGAAATTTGACGGGAGTCGTATGACGCGACCGATGCTGTCGTTGTATGTGGCCACTCTACCGACCACGACGCAGAGAGGTTTTTATATGGTTCTAAAATCGTATAGTGTGACATGGTAGATCGTAAAACGACAATCGTGAGCGACAAAAAAATCGTACAGTCTGACCCTGCCCTTAGTCAACTCGGCATGGCGTGCCTGTTGGCCGACGGGGGTGATTGACAGGTCAGGGCACCCAGTGGTGCTGACTTAGGAGCGGTAATTAGGGTTGTAAAACCAAGAGCTCAGCCCGGGCCCTTCAGTCAGGCTCAGCCTCCTCTGCTGCGCTGGCCGCTCTTGGTGTCCCGTCACCCCCCTAACCCCCCCCCACACACACACACACACACACACACACTCCCTCCCCGCGCCCAATCCCCCGTGCTGCCCCAGGCTCTTGGCAGGCCCCTGAGGAACCTGTCTAAAGAGCTTTGATGCTCTCCATTATCGGAGCGCCGCCTAATCACAGGAGCCAGCTGTCAGCGCTCCCCGGCCACAGACACGCCAGGAAGCCCTGTCTGCCCCGCAGTCGCTCACACACGCACACACACACACACACACACACACACACACACACACACACACACACACACACACACACACACCACTCTTACCTGTGACATGCTTTCACAAATGCAACACAATGCTATGCCTAATAAATATGCCACATGTACATACAGATACAGGTTTGCTATGCTTCAGAAACACTGTTCCAGTTATTTAACTTGATTTTATTCCACTAACACTAGGCACACTCCCGTGAGTACATGTATTAAGTAGCACGCAACAAGTGAGCACTTGCAGAGAGGCTTTATGTAGCACATACAAAACTATATAAACATAATGCTGCTAACATGTATCTCTAGCACGATTATATATGTATGCCTAGAAATCTATGTGCACACGTGTCCTTATGCACTATAGCCTTAACCCCATAGCTGCTTTAACAGAGTGGACAGGGGCTACGTGGGGCTGCATTTCCATATGAAAGCTGATTAGTGAGCATTTAAAAACTACATGTAAAGAGATGGACATGAGGAGCAGCCCAGCCCCCACCTCTGCTTGTTAATGGAGTACCCCACCCTCACCCTTAAGCCCCCCAGCCAGAACCTCGGTCTCCATTCAGGTCACTGATGTGAATGAGCTGAGCCTTGACTTATTTACTTACTTACTTACTCACTTATTTATTTATTTAGTACACTCCTATGTGGTGGGATACAGGACGGCCATTTCTGGTTTCTCTGCATGAGATGGACCATCTGTGGCGTAGTCATTTGTGAATGAGCAGGGAGGTGGTGTGATTAAGGAATGCTGCTTTATGTAACAGCCCTGCTGGGTGCTCCACTCATTCAGGGGGATTCTGGGATAGCTTGGTTGCAGACTGATTTTTTTTATTATTATTATTATTTTTTTTAGATGACATTTTCCGTTTCCTATATTAAATATTTCTATTTTTCTTTTAGTTGTTTTTTTGTATCACAGCCTAGGAACAGCCGGCAGTGAAAATCAACCGCTGCATTTGAGCTGATCGTAGACTAACTATGAGAGGTTAGTACACACATGCATGGGGACCAGTTGGGGGTTAAGTGCCTTGCTGAAGGGCACTTTAGCCGTGGACGTTGATAGAGGGGAAAAGCTGTTCATTCACTCCCTCCCTGCCTAGATTTTCCGTGTCGGTCTGGGGATTGCCCCGGCGACGTTTCAGTCACAAGCCAGTTCCTAGAACCACAGTTGCAGCAATGTATCTTATAACACCATATTTATATTTATAGTTAGTCTATATCTTATATCACTATATTTATAGTTGATAAGCAAAACAAAAAAAAATGTCAAGTTGCGCCACAAGTGTTAGCCACAAGTCTCTCTCTGCCAACAGGCTAATAAAGTGTAGATCATAACTGCCTGCAAAGCTGCCAGAACAGAGTAACTGACAAACAAAGGTGTGTGTTTAAGTCCTGTCCCCTTCTCCAGAGCAGCCATGTTGTGTCTGTGGCTGCTGGCGGAGGAGACAAGTGGCCATGTCAACAGGCCGTTGCGCCACCACTGAAGGAGCTTATTGACCTCGTCCAATCAGCCTAATGGCAGCGGCGGGCTGCCTTTGAAGTGTGTCGACTGACATCGCTCTTGATTTCGCTGCGCCTTTTCGCTTCTGCCCTCCCTCTCCCCATCCATTCATCTCTTTATCTCTCTCCCTCTCTCTCTCCTTTCTTTTTTTGCACCCCCCCGCCACCCCCGCCGGTCCACCCCACCCCACCCCACCCCACCCCACCCCACCCCACTGGTCCCCAATGTCTCAGTGATGAAGTGACAAGAGGGCCACTTCTCTGTGTAAACACAGGCTTCACAGAAAAGCTCTACAATCATTCCGCCGGCACAATTAACCAGAGTGTGGCCGTGCCCGGCGTCATGGCAGGGTGGCCAGAAACCCACGTCTCTCTCGCGCAGCCCACTCAAATAAGAATGAAATCAGTTGAATGAAATCGTTTTAAAAATAACCTGTTAGTTTCTCCATATGCCCTTGTTTGAGTGTGGTCTTACTAACGGGGGAAAGGAGTCTGTCTGCACAGTGCAGACTGAAATAATCCCGTTTAAATTGTTTGGGAAAACTAGACTGTTAGTTGCGGCGTGCGCGTAGGGAAAAACAATACAGAATTTCCGGAGCCTACAGGCCATTGGGAGATGATGACGAGAGGAGGTCCAGTAGTGTACAACACAAGCGTGACGTGATGCCGATTGACAGGGTGTGCATCTGTGTTTGTGCTGCTATGGTCATTTGCAGTCTGGTGTGTGTGTGTGTGTGTGTGTGTGTGTTTCTGTGTGTATCGCTTTACGTATGGAAGCTTTGCCTCTGACCTCACCTTCTGCCCGTAATCGTGTGTGTGTGTGTGTGTGTGTGTGTGTGTGTGTGTGTGAGTGATATGTTGAGGCAGGGCTAGTGATTGTGTTGAGCGCGGGCACACATGCGCAGACCCTCTCCGGTCAGCCCAGCCCTCTCTCCTCCATCCGCCCCCCCCATAGCCACGGCGTCACGTGACCCTCCCGCCCGGGCGCAGCGCTCTGGGGCCGCCCGCGCCGCTGCCTCGACCGCAGGGGCAGCGAGAGAAGAGGGAGCGCCGGGGCTCAATCGGCCCATTGTTCCTGCACTGCGGCAGGGGGAGCCGGCCCGCTCCTGTCCTCTCTCTCTGTCTCTCTCTCTCTCTCTCTCTCTCTCTCTCTCTCTCTCTCTCTCTCTCTCTCTCTCTTCCACATCTTCACTCCTCCTAGCCAGCGCCCACAGCCCCTCTCAGACCCACTCTAACATGGCGGCTCTGGCGTTCTCTCTCATTGTCCGACGACAGGCAGCGCCCTCACCGCACCTGCCACTGCTGGGACCAGGCTCCATGTCTGGCATACGACTGACGCATGACATTTTGCCTCTCAGTCTTGTGTCTCTAGTCTCACTCTAGTATACAAGTAGTCGTCTTGCTTCTCTGCTATTTCAGCCAGGGAGAGTTGCACATCTACTGTCATTACTAATGCCTCATGTCCGTCCTTATTCTCACTGTCAACGTTCTCATCAGTGGGACTGTTTTGTTGATGACTACCAGTGCTCCTGAAATCTGTTTTCATCATGTGTATTTTACATGCCATTTTTTTCCAGAGCTCTTAAGGACCGTTCACACCAAGAACGATCACGATAACTATAACCATAACGATAAAAGCGTCCACACTGGCCAACGAAGAAGAAAGAAAGAGAAAAAGTCTCTCCTCATGTTAATGAATGTGATGGCTAATATTATGGGTTCTGATTGGCTGTAGCTTTTTATCGTTCTCGAAATCGCTCTGAAAGTGATCAACAACGATATCGTTAGTCATGTCGTTATCGTTATAGTTTATGTGTGAACGTTGTCATTCATATTAACGAGAGCGATATTTGTTTATAGTTATCGTTCTCGTTCTCGTTCTTGGTGTGAACGGGCCTT
>NC_085010.1:29739744-29927423 GCF_963854185.1 Sardina pilchardus | reverse complement strand
TCTCTCTCCCTACTCTCTCTCTCTCTCTCTCTCTCTCTCTCTACTCTCTCTCCCTACTCACTCTCTCTCCCTACTCTCTCTCTCTCTCTCTCTCTCTCTCTCTCTCTCTCTCTCTCCCTACTCTCTCTCCCTACTCTCTCTCTCTCCCTACTCTCTCTCTCCCTACTCTCTCTCTCTCTCTCTCTCTCTCTCTCTCTCTCTCTCTCTCTCTCTCTCTCTCTCCCCGCTGCAGGCCTGGTGCAGGATTCCCGTCAGCATGTACCAGACTGTGGTGACCAGCCTCGCCCAGGGCAGTCGGCCCATGCAGGTAGCCATGGCACCGGTGGCCACGCGCATCGAGAACACGATGACGCTCGACGGGCAGGCCGTGGAGGTGGTGACCCTAGAGCAGTGACACACTCCCCCCCTGCAGGTGTTTGGGACGGGCAGCGTCGACCCCCAGTAGCGCCCCCCGGAGGGCGGGGGGAGGTTTCCGGGTGCTGGGGAGGCGGTACACCTGTTTTCACACACTGTAATATATGCGTTGTATAAAGACAAAAAAATATTGCTATATATTTTTGACTTTTTACACCTGCAGGGGATTTACAGGTTCTAGGATCATTATCAATGCATCAATGCAGTGTAAAAAGAGGATATTTCTTTTTTTGGAGGGGGGGAGGGGGGGGGGGTTGTGTTTGTTTCTTGTTATGAATTTTTCATTTTCTTTTTTAGCTTTCTGATGTTGAGGGTCTAGAGTATTTAGTATTTATTTTTTAAAGCATTCAGCAAAGCGAAAGGAGGCAAACCAAAAACCAAGGGTGGGATGGGGTTGAGCCTGTGGCCTGCCCCCACACTCTCGTACCACACACACGACTCCATTTCATCCTTACGTGTGCATTGCATTTGTTTTTCCTTTGTTTTTGTTTTTGTTTTTGAGCTCTTGGAATGAGGCATTTTTTTTATCTGTAGGTTACAGGCACTGGCAGGTCCCCCAAGATGTGTCCCATCTCACATTCACTCTTGTCTCCGTATAAAAACAAAACACCCAGACCACCCTCCGTATGTTTTGCCTTCATCACAGACTGCATTAAATGTGACTCTTCTCTGTCATGGTCGTGGTCACTTTTCCGGCTCAGTGCACAAGGGTTCGTTTAATACGCGTATGGAATTTCAGTTGTTCATTTTTGTATATCGAACAAAGAGATTGACAGTGATTGCAGCTAAAAAAAAATGGGTGGCCTGGTATGTAAGTGTGTAAGAATGTGTGTGTGTGTGTGTGTGTGTATGTAGGTATGTATGGGTGTGTGTGTGTGTGTGTGTATGTTTGTATGTATGTATGAACTGCCAAGGAAGCCATTTTGAAATCAAAGTACACTGCCTCTTTTTGTCTGTCCCACTCTTGTCTGGTGGCTTTCCTGGGTGTTTTAAATGCATATCTACTATGAAAAAATGCTTTGTGTGTGTGTGTGCATCTCCCTTAGGAGTGTTTCTCCTGTGCAACATTTTATACATTTTGATGAAAAATAAGAGTAAACCGCTGTATCCATTTGAATGGAACTTTATTTAAAGAAAATGACATTGGTATTGAAATTTCAGAAGACAAGACAAATTGTATAATGTTGGATGGGACTGACAGATGGACAATGAGGAAATCAAGGCATGTGGTCTATGTGAGCTCCAAATAAAATTCACAAAAAAAAAAAAAAAAAAAGATGTTATGTCATAACTTGGGTCCGTTTTCTTTTACTTCCATCTTTTGGCTTAGCGTTCTCCCAAATGTCCATCTTGCCTCACTTCACTGTTTATTTCCTCCTCCCCCTCATCTTCCTCATCTCCCTCCTCCTCCTCCTCCTCCTGCCTCTCTGGGTTTAGCCTTTTTGCCAGGTCACTCACTGGTTACTGCTCCCTCCCAGTTGTGTCATGAAAACTCGATGACCTCTCTCGCCGTCCCCCAGCACCTTACACACTGGCACTGACGGCACCCACTCCTCTTCCTCACGGCTGCGGTGGTGGACAAGCGGGGGCCTAGTTGCATCATAAGCTCTGATCCCTCCCCCTCAGTTAAAGCCTGGATTTACGGCCAGTGCCCTTCTGCTGTATTGGGGGGGCGGGAGGAGGAGGGGGGGGGATCCTGGTTTAATCCGACAGGCGTCACCACACATCCCACTCTGCCTCCAGATTATTACTTACACAGTTTGCTTGGAGGTAGTGGGTTCAGTCACTGGAACATTTCAACAGAATGTTTCCCCCTTGCCCAGAGCGGCAACTGGAGTTCATAGAGGGACATTCAACCTGAGTTGTGGGAGAAAATTTGGTGACGGCACACAGGTCCTGGTGTGCGGGATATGGGTTTTGGGGTGACCGGCATGCTGGTGACCGGGTTGCCACGGCAGCTGGCCGGGGGAGGGGGGGGGGGGGGGGGTGAGGCGATGGGCCGGAGGAGCTGGAGGCGGCCACAGGCGTGCGTCACTACCCTGGGCAGGGCCAGATTAAGACGGCCTTATTAGTGCGCTTTCTGGGAAAGGACCAAGTCCTATGCACTTCCTCACCCATGGCACAGAAGGACCTGCCAGGCGTACTGTACTGTAGGTGGGTGGACACCTGTGTAGTGTCACATAGACACAACTGATTATCTCCAGGGGATACCCCCCACTTCAGAAGCTCATTCCTCGGTATATACTGTATATCGGAGCAATACTATTTGATTAAAGGGGACCGACAAGTGGAAACCTTTATTACTTTTGGATAACATTTGAATTACATGACATGAAGACAGTTACATCACAAGATTTACATTACATGAGATGGCAAATTCTTCTTGGTCCATTCTTCAGCTCCTAAATGATTGCCATGTACAAGTGAACTGGAGCTGACCAGCACCTGTATTAATGAGGGAATCCTTCTTGAGGATATGACTAATCAACAATAGTACTTCCAGCAATCAATCAAAAAGCCATTATGATCCATCAGCTCTAGAACTACCCCTTGTTATTGATCACTTTGTCAATATTCAATTGTTAGATTTGACCATTACAACTGATTGACAATGAACATGTAGACACCTTACTCTTTCATGGCCCCCCTTCTCAAAACACACTCTTCAGTGAAGCATGATAGTATTGATTCCCTGAGGGGGGGGGGGGCAGTAGCGTAGCGTAGTTGCGCAAGGCCCCGGTGCAAGTCTGGCGCTGGACCCCCCCCCCCCGCTATCTCGACCCATCCCTGTATATCTCAAGACACACACCGACCGACCACAGAGGGAAAGAACGCACGCACGGTCATTATATACATGGACAGCGACTATTTGCGTAACTTGCACACAGCCTACGATCAAAAACAGAATGCATACAAATTCATTCAACTGAACACACCACGTTCCCTTGCAGCACAACAATGGCCTCATCAAAGAACACACTGAGGACGGCTTGACGCCGAAACGCGTTTGTTTTATAGGCATGGTGCTACAATAAAGTAGGCTATAAGATAATTAGCTAGTGAGTGCGGTTCTTTTGCACATTGGAATACGATATTTAACTCGCACCCGAAGAAGGAGTTATCTTGGAGTTTGAGCGCGCCTCTCTCTGCAAACTCATCAAAGAACAAACAGACACAAATTATGGCACAGCGGCCATTTAACTAACCTGTTCGCCGATCAGTTGCCGTATAAGCAAAAACCCTTGGACTCACCCGTCAGAAGTGTAGGTCTACTTTGCGTGTCTTTTGCTCAGCAAACTCGTTCACTATTGTGGTGAAATCCAATGTCCTCGCCCTGTCATTTTCGATGGAGAGTATGACCAATCCACACAGTCGCTCCTGACCCATGGCACTCCTCAGATTTGTCTTTATTAATTTGCTGACTTTCCACGACTTTAGTAAGAGTAGTAGCCTATAGCCTACCTGTTTACATTTGCTAGCATGTGCAGCAGCCTATGATCAGAGATGACGTAAAAATGTTATGACTGGACAAACAGATTTCCCAGCAGGCCATGTTACAACATCTTGTAAGTTGACGATAAAATAATCATTAATGGTATTAGTTTTATTGATTAATTTTGATTCTAACATTGAAATGTCATTAGTAAAATCAAAATGATATGGAAAGTAGGAGAAAATACAAGAATTGGGGAATGGATAGGTGCCACCATGAGACCAAGTTGTAGGAGATAGTGAAGGATTTAAATAGCAATCAGTTCGCCCATCTCGCTATATAGGAAGAGATAGCGTCATTGATGACAACAGATAACTTTATGTCGCAAAGCGAGGAGGTGCGGGGCAAATTCCAAAATGTAAAGGGCCCTGCGAAGCTCCGGGGCCCCGGTGCGTTGCACCGCCTGCACCGTCGCACGCTACGCCCCTGGGGGGGGGTGACACGTGTGTGTGCGTGCGTGTGAGTGTGTGTGTGTGTGTGTGTGTGTGCTGGATGGGGGATGAGTTCATGGACGTGTCTATTGACAGGGCCCAGGCCTCCTCTCCGTAGGGGGGCTGTGTTCTTGTAGCCTGGAGTCCTGCAGGCTGTGGGGCAGAGCTTTAATCTCCACTAATCGTTTCTTAATACACGCATCCCTCTCCCGCCCTCCCTCCCTCCCTCCCTCCCTCTCTCCCTCTCTCCCTCCCTCCCTCCCTCCCTCCCTCCCCCCCCCTCTCCCCACCCCCCGTGCCCACTGCATGCACTGCAGCCCTCTGTCCGCCCCCCCTCGCTGGCCCTGGCACGAGGGATAATCTCCAATTTCTCACCCCAGCGCTGATGCACCAGCAGGGTCTGCAGGCTCGGGTCTGTGTCTGATGCGCCTTGCAGATCTTCTTCATTTTAGCAGAGGGGTCAGTTCATGGTCAGTCGTGATTATCAGTGACCACAAGTGGAAATGGTCATGTGCTATCAGTGTGGTGCTTTTAACAGAGTCCTCAGTCGGCTTTTCCTTACAGTAACCGAACTGAACTGAACTGACGGCTATTGTTACCTAATGTGGGGAAATATAATTGACTGTATTGGTGGTGGTTTCTGAGAGACCACGGCAGTGTGAACGCCAATACGGTAAATTCTTCTGAGAGTATTAGAGGCTGTGCTGTGTGGAATCCTAGACTGGAGTGGCTGGGGGTAAAACCAGGTAACCCTTATTCCTCACTATGATAGAATGGGGATTCTACCGACCCACACATTCTCCAAACTACTGTTGTCTGATGGCAACATCCACAGGCGTGTAAGAAAAAGTAGCTGTGTGCACATCCCACCTTGCAGGTGCAGGACAAATGGAGAGTAACTTCAGAAAGGATTGTAATGTTGATAAATTGCTCCCGTTTAATGAAAAAAAAAAATGCAACGTTTCGACCCTACTGGGTCTTCATCAGGCAAATGGTCCACAGGCTCCGCACCCCCAGCACCAAGCAGTCGATCCATTCACATGCCCGACTCACCAGCAGCAGCCTGCTCCATACGGTTCAGCACCACAACCAAAGGGCCATTATGTCCAAACGAGTGAAGGTTCGTCTAGAACTAGTCATTCAAAAGAGACATTTATCTGACATTTGTATTAGCATCAAATTGGCATGTGCTTTCAAAGTGGCCTAAACCTGAGCCCAGAGGGTCCACCATAGTAATAACAGGGCTGTGGTGGGTAATCTTCTCCAAGGGTTAAGGTGAGGATCACTGAAGCACTTAATCATTCCTGCCTTGATTTTATTTTACCACTCCGTTATCTGCACACGGGTCTATAAAGCAGAGTGATTAGAGTGATTGCTCAATTGAAGATGTTTTGGAAAAGCAAAGTCATAGCATCGTGCCTACCAACAGCCAATTAAGAGGAGTCGCTGACAGAGCTCGTTAGGAGAGCTGCTAGTGCTGATTAGATGGAACACACCTACAAGCAGGTAATAGCTGCCCAAGTGTGTGTGTGTGTGTGTGTGTGTGTGTTTTCCACTTATATCACAAATATGTTTTTCCATGAATAGGGAAACACATGGAGTGTAAAGACACTCACTAAAAATAAAGCCTATAAGTCATTTATAGTCATCAGCTATGTTTCTTCCAGTCATGAGGAATACGTTTGATGCACCACAGGCCAATGAACAGACATTTTGCTTGGCATTTGAAGAAGTTCGTCTTGCTGCTAATACAATTTTCATTTTTCATGTAGACCATTCCATGCAAATGTCCAACTATGTGATATCCACAACACTTATCTATTTATCTACAGATAAATTAGTCTTCATTTTTCCCAATAAGCACTCTAGCTATTAATAAAATATGACATTTACAATACAATTACAGATGCCATATATCAGTGTAATAGATACATCATCAAGTTAATCATCCAGATACGGTTGTTTATTCAGGTGCCCGTCACATTAACGCGCTTTCATTGGTTGTCATTTCCCCATCCTTACAGCTATCCTCACCTGGTTCACATTCATGCATAAACACCCCGGGCTCACACCCACATACAGTTGCGTGTGGAGACTCCAGACAGAATGTAACAGCAATGGCAGCTAATCTTGTTTCTCTAATGTGCTAGTGTTCACATTAGCACACAGACATACTCCCGTACGGAGCACTCCTACTCCCTCCTCTACCTCCTCCTCCTCCTCCTCCTCTTCTCCTCTTCTCTCTACGCCTCAGCCCTATTCACAGGAGAGTGGTGCCCAGGACTAGTGAAAGAATGAGGAGGGGGAGAGAGGGAGAGAAAGAAGAGAGACAGAGGGAGAGAGGAGAAAAGAGAGAGAGGAAAAATGCAGTGTAACCCGAGCTGGGTGGCCCATCTGGAGAGGGCCCACTCAGACAAAGATTTCCCACAAAGCATTTCAGCACAGATAACGTTGATGTTTCAGATATAGGAATCGACCAGGACGTGTCATGCACACAAATAACTGTGCCTGTACACTGAAGGTAAATACTGGACCAAGGCCTGGAACTGTGGAGACCGATGCCTTTTCTGTAAGGAAGGTTAATGGTGTGTATTTTTGGTGCTTTTATTAAAACAGGCACAAGATCATTATGTGGACTGAGTGAAAGATGAAGAAAATGAAAGGCTACTAAAATATGTCTGAGTCCATACAGAGGGAGCTGAATCACCTGCTTGTGTCTGAGGAGAGAACAGGTTCTCTTGTTCTTGGGCATTATGTAAGGGCCGTCTGTCTACTTCCGCTCTCCCTCTCCCTCCCTCGCCCTCTCTCTTTCCCTCGCTCCCTCTCTCTCTCCCTCTCTCGCTCCCTCTCTCTCTCCATGCTGCATAATGGCCCCCCTCACAAAAGGGCCAAGAGCACCTCAATAGAAATGCACCAGCTGCGCACACACACACACACACACACACACACACACACACACACACACTAATCAAGTGTAGCCCCCAGGCAGAGGCGAGTGACAATACAAAATCACATTACTCATCACCAAAGTGTATGGCACGGATTTATGCAAAAAGCAGATCAAGTGGGCTTAATCCCTAGATCCTCCTCTCACCTACATTACCAGCCCCTGACCCAGTTACACCGACGGCAGCCTCCTCGTCCCGCCACAACGCTGACCACTGAGTGCAAAGACTCGGCCATTTTCAGCAGAGACGGACCACCGAATCTCTCCCTTGCTCCCTCTCTCTCTTTCTCTCTCTCTCTCTCACTCTCTCGCATTCTCCTTCTCCTCCCTTTTCCCAAGCAGGTTAGAAGGGGGAGAAAAGGCCTCATTGAAAGAGAAGTGTAAGATGACACCGAGCACTCAGCCAAGTGCAGGGTGGATGCAGGGATAAGCACCCCCTGTTGGCACGCTGTTGGACAGAGGGCTTGGAGTAGACAGCCATTTAGCATAGAGGTGCACTGCACTGCACTGCACTGCACACCACACCATTTCAGCATGGTTAACTTGAAGTCTTGTTCCCAGGTTACAGGTAAGCCTCCTTTTACACAAACTCTACATTATGCTCATGATGAGCTTCTAAAAAATACATAAAAACACTTTTTGCAAAAAACATAGATGCAAAGACACTGACACAGACATGGGGGCAATTATCAGTGGTGGATATGTCGAGCTATGAGACTTGGGGGCAATTATCAGTGGTGGATATGTCGAGCTATGAGACGTGGGGGCAATTATCAGTGGTGGATATGTCGAGCTATGAGACATGGGGGCAATTATCAGTGGTGGATATGTCGAGCTATGAGACATGGGGGCAATTATCAGTGGTGGATATGTCGAGCTATGAGACTTGGGTGTACAGGGGGGAATATGCATGTTCACCCGACCCTGTTCCACCTTCAGCCACTGACTCTCTCTGTGGTGTCTACAGTACATGGGCACCACAGAGTTCACCACACGAGATTTGCCTTCAGAAAAAATGTAGAGTGATTTTCAGAGCCTCTCTGCCTTGGTAATTCCACCGTAGACAAATATTGTGGAAGGGGACTTCGGCCAGGTGATGGGTGAAGCTCTGGAGCAGTAGTTGGCAAGTCTAGAACCACCGGATCCTTCTACTTCACCAGTGTGAGTTCTACCATTGCCAAACACCGCCAAAGAGCTGCCAAGCATCCAGGTCATCTAGAGGAGCTGTGTGACAACCATGCCAGCGCTGCATCTTCATCATCTGACTCAATACATGCTTGGATTGATCACATTTTTTTTTTTTAAAATGACAGAAAAATGGACAACATACCGACCGAGCCTAAACTTGATTTAATGCATGTGTGTAAAAACATATGGTGCACGAGGGAAACATCTGTTAAACTGACGTAAGAGTGGACTTTTTCATGATCTATAATCTATAGGATTTTCCACAGTGAGATTAGAGGCCATTTCGTTGAGGCAGTACACGAAGACATTCAGCTGGCCGTCTTGGGAAAAGTTGTTCCTGTCAGTATGACTCATGTAACCAAAGCACATTTCTGGGGTACGAATGGCTAATGATATGATATCCAATAAGTTCACAGAAAACCGCCTGGCAGATTGTCTTAGTCAGCAAGGATAGTCTTTCAAAATAGGACGGCAAATTGTTCATGGAAATGTTCCTCCTGAAAGCGCCCCTGATGAAAGGAATCAATACACACACACTCATTTGGGCTAAGAGACATAAGTCTGACGCACTGCCGGAGCCATGAGTGCTTTTTCGGGTGTCTGAGACGCGCTCATCTCTCTGGCCGAGACTGTCAATGTTTCCAATAATCCACTGATGGGAAACCGCCTCTGAGTGGCCTCCAGAGCAGCGAGCGCTGCAAGAACATCTTCACAGAGTGGTCTGCGTCTATCGAATTTTCCTCTCGCCCCCAGCAGAGGTCAAGTCTCGAGTTACACCCTGTAAAATTACCGAAAATAGAAAATGACCTACACTGAGAGAAACAAAGGGAGGGGGGTGGGGGTGTGGCAGGAAGTTAATCAATCAGGTCGACGGCTCAGTGTCTGCTTGTGTCTTCACAGGGTGCACCCACACTGACATAGCCAGTGCTCGCTCAGGGCGTAATTATTATTTAGAGGTCGACTAGCGCTGTTTTCCTGTCTTCTCCTATATTGGCACTACACATAATTGCTCAACGGATATATACAGAAGCAAAAATGTGCTAGTGCCAAAATGGGCAAAGAGGAGAGCGTGTCGAGCGAGGAGGTGTCCGAGTTGTTGATTTCTGGAGTCGTGGAGAAGTCATCTGGATCAAAAGGACCAAGTGTGTGTGAGTATGAGTATCAACACACTACATGACAGTTTGAAAAAGTAGCAATTTCCTACTACACACAGAGAGAGAGGTGAGATAACAAGAGCGAAATGAGAGAGAGGGAGAGAGGAGAGCCTGGGCCGGAGCGAGAGAGGAAGTGGACGGGTATCATCCTGTGGTTCTTTCTCTGCTCTGTTTATGGCCCTATGGTAATTCACTGATAGTGTGTTTTCACAGTGAATTCTACCAGTGCCATACACAGAACAGGAGTCAGCGTTAACCCCCAGCACAGCGAGCCCAGAAGCCCCCCCACCACCCCCCAGCCTTCCAAGGCAAACACCACTGGAGGGGATAGCATGGGGAGGACCGGGAGGATAGAACAGAAGTGTTGCCTATAAGGAGATGGAGAGACTGAGAGAGAGAGAGAGAGAGAGAGAGAGAGTGAAGGGAAGGGAATAGAGGGTGGGAGAGAGAGGATGAGACAAAGAGGGAAAAAAGAGAGAGAGATCACACACAAAGTACTAAAAGGGGAGAAGAAAGGACATCAAGCCCTGACACTTTACTAGCCACTTCATGAAATTGATGAAAGCCATATGAGTGTTGACAAGAAAATAAATAAATCAATGTCAGAGAGCTTACAGAGAAGACAGCAGCAGAGAGAGAGAGAAAGAAAGAGAGAGAGAGAGAGAAAGAGAGAGAGAAAGAAAGAGAGAGAGAGAGAGAGAGGTGGTAGAGCTACTTCCTTCCCATGTCTACCTACGGCCTCAGCACTATAATCGCCTGACTCACTTGGTCTTTGGACTTCTTGGAAAACCACAGCGCTATATTAGCAATTGATCTTCCGCTACAGACCAGTAGCTCCCGTGGGTCACCACAGGTCCACGTATTAATGCGGGGAGTCTTTCAAGTTGCTCAGCCGAAGATCTCCAGCCAATAATCTGGCTACATGGGTGAGGTTCACGGGGGTTTAGCTTTGTCCATTTGTCATCATCAGAACACATGGACGTTGGAGGAAGTAATACTTCAAATCGCACCACTGCCAATATGATCATCTTCAAAAAAAAGTCCCGAAGTCATATTCTTTGCTTCTGTCTGTTCTTCAAGAAAGAAACATAATTTAGAGTTGAATGCTGCTAATTTAGAATCATTGGTTTTCTATGACTACTCTCTGGAAGTTGGCACATGCATCTTCTTTCCCAAAGGACAGCTTCTGTGGATACTGGAGTTAATGCTTTAGTCCCTGATGAGCTCATAGGCTCAGTCTCTCACACTTGTACAAATCACATAAACGCTGACACTGTCCAATATGGCATCCTGGAATGCATATTTGAATTGCCCGTTGAGAAGATTATCATTCTCAGCAGCACTGCCAACACTCTCAGCACATAATGTTCTTTGTACAAGAAGAGAAGGTGAGAGGTGAGGAATCCACTACATAAACTCCTAAGGAACGGGCTCCTCTCAAATCCATCACAAGGCTGTCATCTTGCCATCCTAATGAACTTCATGCAGCTATGAATGACTCAATGTTTGACTTTGGTGTCTACGACAAAGATGATGTCCACATTTTCGAGATTATCGTCATTCCAAAAATTGTCAAAAGAACTTCAAAGAATCACATTCAATAGCTTCAGTAATGACCTGCCAAATTCTCCAAATGACCTCTCCACCCTCATCCGACAAGCATGCATAAACTTTAAGGCGTCTCATCATTACAACTCCTGGAGAACACACTAGAAGTAACTGCACAAGAATCACAGGCCTCAAGTTGAACCGCATAAGACCACTGTACAATGGTCAGGCCGACATTACTGTCTGAAACATTCAGCGTCATGGATACTGCAGGACGGATCCAGGAGTCGGCCATTTTGTCTGCAGAGCAACACTCACCAAACCTCCTGCCGCTGAAGTGCTACTGTGTCACCCTCTCCCTCAAACAAACCCCATACGTAGAAGTACTGCAATGGCCGCTCTGCCCTCTAGAACAGCCGTGCCTTCACGCACACCCGAGGACGTTTTTCCTGGCCATTTCTCTCCCCCCCCCCTTCTCTGGATTTCGTCCTGCAGCATTTCGCAGCTCGGGGGGGCTGGCTGGCTTGTGTGCCATCTGCTGTGAGCTCACAGTGCCCTCCTCCCCTGAGCTAAGCTGCCCCATGCTGCACTGCGCTGCGCCGCAGGCTGCCCCACCCCAGTGGGCCCCGGGCTCCAGCATTAGCCCCTGCACCCACCAAAACCTCCGCAGTACATGGAGGCCAGATTGATTCCCGCCTCTGAAATGATGGCCTAAGTGATTTTTCAGACGCCCCCCCCCCCCCCCCCCAAATGGCTCCCTGAGCAGGAGTCGTCTTGCCATTTCCTGGGGAAATCAATACGGCTAAAAAGCCGGAGTGGAGAAGAGACCTACGTCAAGTCATACTGGTGCCGGCCTCCATCTGCTTGTCTAGATTAACTTTGCTTTGCCCCGTTTATGGTGAAAAAATTTAGACAAAAAAAAATGGGGGGGGTGGGGGTAACTTCTGCAATGACAATATGGGGGAGTATGGGTCATATAGAATATTGCAATACTACAGAAATACATGCAAAGAGGTCAAATACACCAAGCTCATTCCAACATACGTATGTCAAGGACATGCTGGCATTTACAATTAGACATCAGGAGGGTGGATCTAACAAATTATTGAGAATTATAGTGAAAAATAAAAATGAATTAGGATTTGTTGGATTATTCCAGACAATTCCAGTAGATTAAGGCAAAACATAACGGCTTCTACCATCACATAATTCCGATATATGTATTGACATTACTGAAAAATAACGGGTAATACTGCCCTCCATATAGTACTGACATCGCCTAAAAAATGAAAAATATTAGTGATGTCAGTTGAACGAACAATAAAAATACACTTGTCGCCATGCATTTGTATGTCCCATCACCTACTGTAAAGATATATGCTGAAGACGCCTTTGCGTGACCATCGCACCGGTGCGCTTTGGTCAACCTTTGTGAACCCCAATGACAGTTGCAAAGCTCTTCTTCAGCTAATCGCATTTGTCTGATTACAAAGTCTACAGGTCTTCCAGCTTCGGTTATTTTAGGAGAGATTTGGCATGAACTGTCCACGGTCTACCTAAAAGCACACATTGCCTACGGTTTTTTTTTTTCTCCAAAACAAAAAACAAAAGCATAGGCTACTTCAGCCTATTTTGCCATGATAACATTTTCAACCACCTGGAATTATAGGCTACACGGCGGCATCAGGATGGAAAATATAACCAGTTTGTTTGAACAGAAGAAAGAAAAAACATAAAATATACAATTAACAACGTAGCATCATACACGACCGTTGTAAATATAACGTTACATTTATGTGTGCGTTATGACGACATTAAATATATATTGTTATTCTGACCACGTAGCCCTGAGAATAATATGCTACGACAAAATGGTGATTAAGCTATCGTATTAGTTTACAGTAGCCTATTCAGTGAAGTGACCTACGTTACTTTAAATTCAAGTTTTTGTAAATATTTATGCTTTCAACAACTGCCTAAGGAGCTGCCATAGGGGCACCATAACTCCACCGTAAAGAGTACGCTATTTTTACCTGTAATAAACGAATTCCTCCATCAATTAAATATTTTACGTAACGTTAAGATGTAGTCTGTCTTGAAATTAAAGTTTGGTACTATACACCATGTCGACTGCCAAATCTGTGTGGAAAGCGTTATTTTACCCAACAGAAGAGCTTACCTGGCCGCAAGGCGTAATGTTGAAGAGGACATTGGTTCCAATCAGGATTCGAGATGCTTTTGTGTCAAAATAACAAATATTTCGGTCGATATAAGGAATAAATAAAGTGATGCATGTACGCAAATCGTTTCTATTCCGTACACTTTTATAAATGATCGAATTACGCACCGCTGAAACGGTACGGAGAGACATATAAATATAGTAAACTTGCCTGTCTGAAAGTAGCCTACGACCATTTCGCTCGTTCTTTTCGTTACACAGAAACATACAGCGTTATCATAGCTGCCCGCTCGTAACAAACTGCAGAATTTCAATGAAACAAAGAAGACGAGGCGGCAACGCTGACTTCCTGAGTATCAAATGTCAATTTCAGCTCTGCTCTCTCCTTGTACACACTCCCTCTCTCCACCTCTCCCAGTACGCCACTCTTTTTCACCTGGTGAGTAGCTGTACCTGCAAGACTGTGGATGAGTCCAGGTGCGTTTTCCCGCCGTTTGCTCGATTTTCCTCTTTCTACTGCAGCCGATGGCTCGACTTTTTTTGTGGCCAAGCGGCTCTGCTTAATTTTGGCTGTGAGAGCGAGGATTTGCCAATGGAAAGATAATTAGTTTGTAAGCATCTTACCCTAGTGGCGAAGGAATAATCCAACCCTCTTCTGTCTGTTGTATTTTGCGATGTCACAAGCCAGGTGCATTTTTTTCTTTTGAGAAGGTGGAGCTGGCGGGAGGCAAGGCAACCTTAAACGGTCTCTGCCTCAGGCCCCTTGAATTATTGCAGTGTAAACAGGCAGCTGTCAGAGGATTGGCTGATCTCCGGATTAATTGATTTCATGCCGAATTATTCAGTTCATACCTACATTGCTAGTCCATTCAGATGCCGTATGAATACTTATGTGTGGCTCTTGATTAGCAATGTGATATAAATATTTTTCTTTCAAAACGGCAATTTTCTTTACAAATATTACAACCATGATTTTGATCGAAATCATGATTTGAATGATTTAGACCCATTGTAAAATGTCGAAGTAGTACGTCTACGTTTGAATTGATCGATGACAAACGGAAACATGCCTTTTGAGGCGAATAAAGTCAGGTAGGCTAAACACTGACGTTTCCGAATGCGCAGTGATACACTTCGATTACATTTGATACACGTCGAATATCAAATGTACATTAAAGACCCCATATACAACCTGTTGTGTCTAGGGATCTCTGCACAGGTGTTTACCTGTGGTTAAGACAGACAAAGAGCCTCTGTCTGTCTCTAAGGGGATGAAATACTGCCACGGCGTTGGCAACCGGCTTGTTGACTGAAATTAGCCCATAGTTTCAGTGGAAATGGCATGGGCTTGGTGGGCCTTCACGTGAGCGCCCAAGAATTCTCCCATTTAAATAGAACCAGCAGTGCGCAGACAACGCAAAATGGTCATTCAAAAATACAAAATATGTTCGAAAAATAAATAAAAACCACTGTGTTTAAAATCAGTATTCCATCTTGTACACTTAATATCATTTTCAAAAAAAACTATTATTTGCCCATTCTCCCGAAATTACGATGTATTTAAACCCTCGTTAGCCTACATCTACCCAACCGCCCGGTCAGGATTATACATTTTCGCAAGTCTGACGCATAGTGGAGCCTGCAGTCCTTTGGTTGATACAAAGACTGCAGTGGGATCAGATGACGACATCTAGCTGGCAAATAATGAGCAATGACTGAAATAGGCTACAACATTTCATCTGCAAAGCCATTCGGACCAGTTCTATCAGCTCTCAATTGCGCATCACACCACGGCACAGTAACTTTACCAGCACGATCTGTAACTTCACAAAATACTTGAGAGTACTTCTGTGGCCTCCATTTTACGTTCAATACCAAACACATTTACGCTCAATACCAGAAACAACCAGCAAGACATTTAGATTAACAACCTAGTGGCATTCAACAAACCTGGCAAAACCTCCTTAACACGTCACCGGTTTTCCTATAGCCTAAGTCTTCCCCGGCTTCAGCATCTGCATTTAAGCTTTTGCGCAGTGAAGAATCTCACGAGTCGCCGTCCACAGTTGGTGAACAGCAAGGATATAACTCCTCTTACTCAGGAAATTGATATATATGGTAGTAGATTTTACCCAGAGTTCACTCTGTTAGATAATTCATGTATATTTACCTGCTGTTGGTAATCAGACGGACACCAGCGAAAAAAAAAAACGACCCGGTTTTTTAAACGCTCCAAATGGTGTCAGTCGGTCAGCTCTGGTTACATCTTTTCAAAGTGAATAGTGATAGTGAAATCCATCCTTGGTTACTCGTTGTCAAACAGTCAACGTTGCGGCCGAAGCTGGTCAAGTCCTTATTCCACCAAGAGGGTTTCCAGCTGATTAACTTCTGGAAAAGTTGAAACCCAAGCTTCGAGTCATCTCTGAAAGAGACCAAGGGTAGAAGTTGAGTAAAGCTCATGAATATTTAAAATATTAATTTGCCTTAGCCCAGTGTGCCCGGGTCCATAGGCCTATGACTTCCAGAGTTCATCCTTTACCATCTGCCAAGACAGGTATCAGGTGCAAAGACCAACTCATGTGGCAAGACGTATCTTGTTCGAACGCTACATGATAGGGGCTCTTGACAAAGAACATGGTCATTTGGAAGCCTTTTACGCATGGCGAAACGCAGCGGGTTTAGAGACGTTACTTCATAAGCAATACATTATACATTAATGTCGATTTTGACACTCTATGTAAAATAATATAATCTTGGTTACAGTCCTTCTGTTCATGGTTAGTCCATAGTCACGAAACTGGACGATGCCGTGGGCCTGAGACGGTTGGGTACCGTTATATCTAGACTCTGACTGGCATCGTTTTTCACACGGAGTCTTCCGTTACAATGAGGCTGAAGGTGCGCACAAACACATTGGATACATTAGAACCGCTCTTTGAAATTACCTCAGTGTGTGGCGTAAAAAAGACAACGCACGCACCGTATGTGAGAGAGACTGCGTCCATCTTAAAACAATCGAAATCATTACTCCACGCCTGTTCATTTTTATTTGTTTAACTGAAAACATTATAGGCATTAAAGTCATATACCATTTATTACCTTTATAAAATAGGCTATGCCCTATTATTTCTAGAAACGAATTGGAATAGCCTAAGCCTAATGATCTATTCACCATCTATTTTTATTTTTTAAGTAAAACATCTTAAAACACAATCAATAGGACAGTCTGTTAATATCATTCCCTCAAAAAAGAGGTAATTTATATTTTACGCTAAATAATGTTTTGTTTTCAAATATTTATTTCTCGTGCGGTGAAATATTTTTCTCGGTAATTTTGAAAGAAGCAAGGTTGTATTTCCCCAACTGACTTATCTCACGCGCAGTAGCGTAGCGTAGTTGCGCAAGGCCCCGGTGCAAGTCTGGCGCTGGACCCCCCCCCCCCGCTATCTCGACCCATCCCTGTATATCTCAAGACACACACCGACCGACCACAGAGGGAAAGAACGCACGCACGGTCATTATATACATGGACAGCGACTATTTGCGTAACTTGCACACAGCCTACGATCAAAAACAGAATGCATACAAATTCATTCAACTGAACACACCACGTTCCCTTGCAGCACAACAATGGCCTCATCAAAGAACACACTGAGGACGGCTTGACGCCGAAACGCGTTTGTTTTATAGGCATGGTGCTACAATAAAGTAGGCTATAAGATAATTAGCTAGTGAGTGCGGTTCTTTTGCACATTGGAATACGATATTTAACTCGCACCCGAAGAAGGAGTTATCTTGGAGTTTGAGCGCGCCTCTCTCTGCAAACTCATCAAAGAACAAACAGACACAAATTATGGCACAGCGGCCATTTAACTAACCTGTTCGCCGATCAGTTGCCGTATAAGCAAAAACCCTTGGACTCACCCGTCAGAAGTGTAGGTCTACTTTGCGTGTCTTTTGCTCAGCAAACTCGTTCACTATTGTGGTGAAATCCAATGTCCTCGCCCTGTCATTTTCGATGGAGAGTATGACCAATCCACACAGTCGCTCCTGACCCATGGCACTCCTCAGATTTGTCTTTATTAATTTGCTGACTTTCCACGACTTTAGTAAGAGTAGTAGCCTATAGCCTACCTGTTTACATTTGCTAGCATGTGCAGCAGCCTATGATCAGAGATGACGTAAAAATGTTATGACTGGACAAACAGATTTCCCAGCAGGCCATGTTACAACATCTTGTAAGTTGACGATAAAATAATCATTAATGGTATTAGTTTTATTGATTAATTTTGATTCTAACATTGAAATGTCATTAGTAAAATCAAAATGATATGGAAAGTAGGAGAAAATACAAGAATTGGGGAATGGATAGGTGCCACCATGAGACCAAGTTGTAGGAGATAGTGAAGGATTTAAATAGCAATCAGTTCGCCCATCTCGCTATATAGGAAGAGATAGCGTCATTGATGACAACAGATAACTTTATGTCGCAAAGCGAGGAGGTGCGGGGCAAATTCCAAAATGTAAAGGGCCCTGCGAAGCTCCGGGGCCCCGGTGCGTTGCACCGCCTGCACCGTCGCACGCTACGCCCCTGCTCACGCGCCTTCAATTCTGTGTTATTACTCGTCTAAATCAATTATTCGTGTTTAAAGGCAAATGAGATCATGTAACGACAATGCTCATGTAAAATGTGCGTAATGAAAATATGATACCACGTCTGGATTTAGACAAATGCGGGGCACCAGTGGGATTAGATTCCAAATCTATCAGAATAAAAAGTCCTTTAGCCTAATAGATTTCGCACACCATAGCACGCATCCCATGCGTAGTAGTCCCGTGCCGCTAATCCGCGGATTAAATAGGAAGGAATTAATCCTTATGGGAAGTAAAGGACACCACACTGAACACAGCGTTTACTTTGCACACCATGAAACGCCAGATCACAGGTCTTCGTCTTTAAGGAAATCTTTCCTGGTACATTTATGTGAATTTTCAATTAATTCATCTGCATTACACGATACAAAATAATATTCGTTTGCAACTAATATTGAATTGTATAGACCTATTCAAATGTCACGGGGTAACTTCAAAGGGGGAAATATCTAAGCGTGGTTCCCTATGATATACAGTATGGCAAGATAATAGGCAGCTTTAGGCCACATTATTTAGGATGGTCTAGCTGTCATCATTAGGGGTACCCGTGCAATACATTGCAAATACAAATGATGACCAAATACGAAAATAAATAAGTGCAAAATATGATACAGGATGTGATGATGATATGCAGGCATTATTTGAATATTTGATATTATTTTGCATTTCAATAGGTTAGATGCTCTATACGTGGGAGCTTGGGACGGGAGGCATTGGGTGTCTTATATGGCCACGTTTTTATCGTTTGAAATGATTTTGATGGTGAAAAAAATGCTGTTAATGACATAACGTTCTGCATCCACAGAAAAAGGTTTTTGGAAAAGTGAGTTGTAGGAACAGGGATTAAATTAGTCATAATGGGCATCAGACTGAGAGCTGTCTATATTTTGCGGGACTAAAGTAGGCTGTAGCTCGAAATTCATATAGGATAAATGATGATGATTATTAATAAAGGCGTGTTGAAATCTTCCATACACAGGACAAGAGGGATAAATGTACACAGCACCCTTTGACGGCGAGACCTTCCTTAATCAGCAAGTCATCCATTAATAAAGTCCCTGGTTGGCTGTGCTGTGTCCCTCCGGTAACGGACCTGAGAAACATGAGCCCTGCCGCCATCCCAGTCCCTGTCTGAAACGCACACGCACCGCGCCATCCGCCATCTCATATGTCAGCACGGCGGATGGCATTTCACCGGGGGGAGGTGGGCAGTCGAACCTCCCAATCTCCTGAGATTATCGTGGATGTCTACTGACCGGTTGTCCGGTTTCGTTTCATCTAGGCCTATAGCCTATAGCCTACACTGCAACGGGTCAGCATGCCCACGTTGAGTGAAGATGCCAGGGGTCCATGTCAAAATTTTCCCATGGCATGATAAAAAAAAATGAAAAAAAGAAAACATAATTTCTAATTCCAATTTCATAAAATTCTATTTATGAAAATAAAGTACCCAAGCCTATAATTTGTATAGCCTACACCATTAAGGTCTGAAACTGACATTGGAATAATAAGAAAATTTAAGAAGACTGTTTCAAACACACTCATAAATTGTTTGATTTCAAGGGAAATTAAAATCACCATAGCAGGTCTAACAATTCAGCAATGGCTTCATACTGTTGCCTAGGTTGGGAGGCATTCGAATACAGGTAGACAAGCAGCATGTCGGGGAGCGTGTGTGTGTGTGTGTGTGTGTGTGTGTGTGTGTGTGTGTGTGTGTGTGTGTGTGTGTGTGTGTGTGTGTGTCTGCAGAGGCCTACTTAAGAGGCCAGGAGGGTGCTGACAGAACACTACACAATCCCTCAGGGGCCATGGTGTGATATGAGGATTTGGAATCCACACCGTTCGTGTACATCGAACCTTGCTCACCCAAAGCCCTCTCACCAGGTGCTGGATTCTAGCACACCTGTGGAGAACTGACTCTCACAGACATGGAAGTCATTCAAGTGTGCCTATACATTCGTTGTGAAGAGAGTAAATATCCCCATGCATGTTGAGTGTGCAGGATGTGGAGAGGACTGTTGGGCACTAGCTGGTCCAATCCCAAGCAGGGAGAGGATGTGCATTACATCATAGAGAGACCTGCAGACCTCTTGACCATCGCATTGCAGATGCAGAGCACTCTAAATATTTCATTGAGCGGCTCATGTTACCGGACTGCTGGAGGTCAGGCGTGTTGGAAACTCTCTCTCTCTCTCGCTCTCTCTCTCTCTCTCTCTCTCGCTCTCTCTCCATCCTTGGAAAGGAACAGAGGCAGAGAGAGAGAGAGAGAGGGAGGCTTACACAGTGTCTTTTTATGAGGAGGACAAAAGCGCACAACAAAGGAACTCTGGCAAACAGATATTCCTTATGCGTATGTTGCTTGTGCTTTATGCTGGAGTGGTAGAAGAGGATAATAGAGCATGAATGTTATGAAGAGTCTCTGTGAAAGGCATGGAGAGAGGTTTGGATATCTGGAGCACACAGCAAATACAATTAGATTAGTATGATGGAGAGATAACAGGAGATGCTGTAAACTGGAGTTAATGATTACAGCAAGGCCACAAGGGCGAGGTGTGATGAAGATTATGGGATGCATGTTGGGGAAAAGAGAACAAATCTTGCTGTGGATCTCTATCAAGTCAAGTGAATGAAACCAAGGAGACAGAGAACAGGGATGGAGTTTGAGTGAGGCGAAGACCTGAGGTAGGGAAGGGAGCTGATGCTCATAAGGTCACTTGGAAGTCAGCTACGCTTTCAGTGTGCTCACGGCAAACCTGCTTTGATTAAAAAAAAAAAAAAACTACCCCCAAAAAATGCGGAAGAGAGAAATGAGTTTAATTCCACATCTCGGCATATCTCTGCACCAATGAAACACGACTGGGAAAGAGGACAGATTGCTGCGTGACAAAACAGTTTGGTGGAAGAGATTAAATTGCCTTATGTCACAGAATTTCCCTTCCCCCACAGCTGGTGGCATCGACAGCAAAGCCCTTACATGGGCCACACAGCGCCCTCTCTTGGTGGGGAAGGGAAGAGAATGATGCTACTTGTCCCAACTATAAGGTTTTCCATGAAGGCATCTAGAGTTTTGAGCCACATACTGTATTCACGGGTTTCATCAGGTCCCTTTCCACAGGTGTATGAAATCAAGCACCTTGATTATCAATGCAGACTACATGGTGCTTGATTAATACACCTGTGGAAAGGGACCTGATGAAACCCATGAATATCTTCATTCCCATGACATTTGTGGGTATAAGTTAGGCATCTGTTGATATAATGTAAATTACTATCACATGTACATTTTAGATGAAAATGTGATTTGTCACTTCAGATGAAGGCACACAATGTAACAACTATTTCACCCCGTAGATAGGACTGCTTGAGTGATTGAAGTGGTCAACTTGGTGAAAGAGTGCCCCTGGTGGTAAGAGTCATGACAAATCCACTTTTACTGTAAAAACTTTTACTGGACTTGGCTGCCACCAAGTGGACCTGAGGTGGCACTGCAACTGAAAAAAGGTCACTTACCTGTGAGCTGCTAAACATTACTCTCAAAAGTCACCACATAACACCCCCAGCCCCCCCCCAAAAAAAGCACACCAAACAAATGGCAGATATGTTTAATGTTTTTATTAAAAAAAGAAGTTATTACAGCTCATTATACACAACTATTCTGAGAGGTTATAATCCTATAGATAGAGAGCATTTGTCCTCTGTGACAAGCATGCCCACTTTACAATGCAGTTAAAGTAACAGGGGATGAAACCTAAAAGCATCAAATAAAAATCAAAGGAAGGGGAGCGTGAGGAGAAATGGAAGGTAGAGTGATTAAAACGAGAACACCTGGGGAGGCCGTGAAGAACAATGAAATTGGAAAATAAAAAACAAAAAACACCCTTCAGATTGTTTTTTTTCCAAGTATCACACACTAGGTACCAAATATAGACATACTAACAAAACAGTAAAAATAAAAACAACAGCCAATTATTACTATTTTTTCCCCCATGCTGAGCACCCACCAGCCCTAGAGAGAGACAGAGACGTCTTGTGCGTGGAGGGAGGGAGGGAGAGGAGGGAGTGGGGATACATGAGGGCCGGCACGGGCCATCCACCCTCTGGGAGCAAACACACAGACCTGGAGGTGGAGGAGGAGGTGGTGGAGGAGAGGTCAGGTGGAGGTGGAGGAGAGGAGGCCAGGTGGGCTGCGGGCAGACACGACTCCACACCACATGCATGCAAATGCATCTAGAGGAGAGACACAGCCGCCAGCCAAGGCCCAGGAGCAGGAGCAGGAGCAGGGGAGGCCAGTGAGTGTTAGGTGGGGGGCAGAGGGGGCGTGTGGAGGGGGTGTATGGAGGGCAGAGGGGGTGGGTTGGAGGGTGGAAGGGGTGGGTTGGAGGGTGGAGGGGGTGGGTTGGAGGGTGTCTATAGGTGCCTCTCATGTAAAGTTTATACGTCCTCCCTCGCTCCTCGGGCCTCGATCCTCACTGATCTACATAAAGAATGATGGGGCGGCAACAACGATAGTCTATCCCTTCGTCTATCTTTCTTTATGTAGATCAGTGAGGATCGAGGCCCGAGGAGCGAGGGAGGACGTATAAACGCTGCATGAGAGGCACCCTATGACGAGGAACACAAGGTGGGCCATTCTGAACTCCGGGGTGCAGCTTGGAAGACGGGTTTCCTCTCCCCCCTTTCTGCTGGGATTCAGTGGACTACTGCACACCCATGCTCTAAGGCTAGACTGTGGAGGAGGGTTGTGTGTTTGTGTGCCTTTCTGTGTGCATGTGTGTCCGTCTGTATGGAAAGGAAGGGGTTAAAAAGGAGACAGGAACAATTCAAGAAAATGACAAACTTCAGCACCCCAAGCCCCTCCCACAATCAGTCCCAAATGTGAGGCCTCCTTGACACATCTCATATCATGACAGAACACTGGACAACAGATCAGGCAGATAGCACTACCACTCAAATGGGACATCACGACTCATTCTATAGGCTCTCATTTATGTGTGGCTTTAAATACTTTATTAATAGAGGGGACATTTTTATATTCATTACATTTAAAAGAAATTAATGAAATAAGGAATATAATTTGAAACAAAACCATGCTTATTCACTCCTTTATTTAGCCATTTCTAAATCTTTCAAAGCAGTTTTGTCTCAGCTTGACTCAATAATTCAACACAAGAGGAGGACTACAACCAGCAAAAATAAACAGTCCTCTGGCTTTCTTAGTTGGGTGAACAACAATCTGATTAGGAACAACTTAAAATGCATAAATTTTTTTGCACTTTAAAGCAATGCCCTATTCCGTTGCCCTGGCATATGCATTGCCCAGTTTTAGCTTGTCTGCCATGGCAACAAACCACAGTTGCATCCTGGCTACTAAGTTGAGTATGTTTGTGGGAACGAGGACACTGGAAATAGAAAACCCCAAAGCTGGGGTCAACCAAGCTGAATCGTCATTTAAAAGGAGGAAAAAAATAGCAACTTAAAATACTACTCCCATCCTGGCATCTTTGTAAGCTGTATAGAAAGAACTGCATTCCATGATCTGGATGTGACATTCGAGAACTTGATACTGCATTTGTGTCTTCCCTTTCTCCAGGAAAGGAAAGAAAAAAAAGAAGACAATCTGTGAGAACAATTTTCAAGTTTCAAATTATCATCTGCATTTGAACAAGTGTGGTCCGACTTGGCCAGGCAGTCAGACTCCCATTTAACAGACAAGTCTGCTCTTTTAAAAGAAAAAAAAAGACAACAGAAAGGAGGGGTTAGAAAATCAAATGAAATTACATCGAGTTAGAACACATGGCAGCCCAGTCTGTCTATGAGCACCGAGTTAAAGACCGAATGAAAAAAATATCTAACTCCAGTGGACACAATGGCCTTCCATTTCCAAGTGGAGGACAAGTCTTCAGCTCCTATAGTTTTAAACTGTCGTTGACTTGGTGGAACATTGGGGGAAAAAAACTGATAATGGCCGGGTTTCCCAGATTCGCTAAGAAGCTCTTAAGTGCTAAGAACTTCTTAGGAGCATTCTAAGAACGTTCTTAGAGCGCTCCTAAGAAGTTCTTAGCACTTAAGAGCTTCTTAGCGAATCTGGGAAACCCGGCCAATGTCTCATCTTTCCACTAACTGCTCTGAACATTTGTTTTCTTTAAAACACAGATTCTCTGTTCATCCTGCCCTTATACTGGACCCTTATCCTATTGGTGGATGCTTCTCTGTGTGCATCGGTCATTGGCTAAAGTGGGCTGAACCTACACCAACCTGATGGGTTTTCAATACAGGTACAAGCAGGAGAAAAATATCCATGGGATTTACATCCATACAAATATAAATATATATTTATGTGTATGTTTATCTATCTTTTCTTAAAAAAAAAAGGAAATAGGGGGGAAAATAAGTCAATTTAGTGCAGCTTCAACACCTAGCGAAACTAACTATCCCTACATCGAGTCAAATGGCAAACTGAGTTGAGCGTGTAGCGTTAGGTCCAGAGGATGTCAAAAAGACCTGTGGAAGAGCCCCAACCCCCCTTCCCCTCCCTCCCCATCACACTCCCCCCCCCCCTGCCTTGGCTAACCCAGAGGACCACAACACTGAACATAGAAGGACTCTAGTCTCCTGACAAGAAGCTAAAAAAAGCTGAGAATCTCTTCTACTCTACGCTAGTTTCAACACGACTTCACTTCAGTTAACATGCCACAATGTACAAAAGGATGCTTGTTTGTTTGTTTGTTTGTTTTTTCTCTTTGATGGGGGGGTTGGGGTGGGAGGGCTTCTTCATCAGGACAGGTTAAAACTAAAAAGTGTATTCACTCCTTACATGAAAAATTAGGTTAAAATGATAACATGACAAAAAAATACGGAGGAGCTCATTCATCCAATGCAATTCACTTCCACAACAAAAACTGTGCTTCACAAATTTGGGTGGGAGCCATTTTAGGTGACCTCAGTACATACAGCTTTGTCTTTGGGGGGGGGGGGGGGGGGGGTCAAACAGAAGCAGTAGCGGGGACTGTGCCTGTGTATGGGACATCTTTTGGGGGACAGGTCATCTGTGTCATAACATCTTAGCACTCTCCTCAGAGAAAAAAACTAAAGTGTCCTCCGTTATTCAGAGAGCAGACTCCATTCAGTGGAAGGACTCTGGGCGACCTCACAACCTTAGGAAATGTGCGCCGGCTCTCCAACACAACGGGAAAGAAGCGAGCAGAGTATCTGGGGTAACCACTCCATCGAGGTGAATGTCTATGAGGCTGTGGGGGTTTCGGAGTCCTCGGAGTGGACCGCCCTCCCTACACTACAGGCGGATATAACATCGCACTGGCCACCTTGGTCCAGCAGAGAAAAAGAGAAGAGGCCCCCCCCTGATGGCCCCCCCTGATGTCCATAGTACTCACCACTACCACGCAAGGTTCATAAGGCTCAAATGAGAAATTAACGTTTCTTTTTTCCTTTTCCTAAACAAGGTAGGTGTAAAACACATACACACCCACACACACACACACACACACACACACACACATATTCACAGAGGGAGGAAAGAAACAGCATAGTCAGTTTAGTCTTTTAGTTTTTTTTCTCCGGAGATCCAACCTTGACCCCGTTTTATCGGCAGGAGAACGTCACCAAAGCAGCGACGCGCCACACGCATGCCGAACCGCCCCGAGTTTTTCCCGACATCGACGGGCGACAAACGGGTCTCTTCCCCGCTCCCGCATCCCCTCCTCTCCTCTCTTGCGTCGAGCAACGAGCCGGGAACG
The DNA here is from genome assembly GCF_963854185.1 of Sardina pilchardus. Taxonomy (NCBI): domain Eukaryota; kingdom Metazoa; phylum Chordata; class Actinopteri; order Clupeiformes; family Clupeidae; genus Sardina; species Sardina pilchardus. The sequence goes on along the minus strand of NC_085010.1, from coordinate 29,901,662 downwards.
AGTGATTGTGTGACTGCCATACCACGGACAGATATCCGGAATCTTCTTTGGGTACGCTGGTCACATGGCCCCATTGGCCACTGAACTTCCCCAGGCCTGCAGCGAACGAGCGAGTGAGTGAGTGAGTGAGCGAGCGATCGAGCGAAAGAGAGAGAGAGAGAGAGAGAGAAAGAGAGAGTGAGAGAGCGTGTGTGTTGGCAGGGAAGCCTTGACCAGGGCGGCGGTTACACAGCTCGCATAGACACGGCCGCGGAGGGGGAATGTGGATAATGCCACACGTTTGAGAGAAATGAGGGGGGTTTGGGAGGGAAAAACCAAACAAAAACAAAAAAGAAAACCTCAAGAACTCGACGAGGTCGAAACTGTGGGGGGGGGGGGGGGGGGGATAAAAACCGGAAAAGAAAGAAAGAAAGACAAAGCCAGAACACCTGGAGGAAGATGTGTTGAACACGATCAACGCTAGATATCCATAAAAATCCTTGTTAAGTAATATAATAATAATAACAACAATTAAAAAAAAAAAGAAACAAAAAAAATCACCTTGTTTAAATATGAATAGTATAGTCTGCTCTCTCTCTCTCATGGGTAGGAAATCATACAGTCTCTGTGGTTAGGAGGGGGGGGGGGGAGGAGGAGCGAGGGGGGTTCACTACAACTCCATGTCCTGGGCCTCGTCCTCCGAGAAGTCCGACATGGAGCTCTCCGACGAGGAGTCTCCCGCTCCTTCCTCCTGCTCCTTCAGAGCCTCCTCTGTTGCATATTTCTGGATGTACTCTGTGGGACGGAGAGGAGAGAGAGACGGATGTTGAGATTTGGGGAAAAATGGTGAGAACCGAGGACACAGGAGAGAGGGGGGGGGGGGGGGGGGGAAGGAGAGAAGAAGAGAAGGGGGGGGAAGGGGAGCGTCGGTGGGGCGGGTGAGAGAAAGGGTAACAGGGTTGGACATTACCTCATTGAACTGAGCAATTTCACACAATACATGGCACATCAGCTACACACACACACACACACACACACAGAGAGAGAGAGAGGAAGAGGGAGGGAGAGACACACACTCACACACATACAGGCTTTTGGCTTATTGAGGGCAATGACGTGATGAAATACGACAGAAATAAAGCCTGTGGCCTATGAGGGATTAAACCACACACTCACACACACAGTTTGCACTGCTGTAGTCTAACACCTCTCACCACATGCACACACACACACTCACAAAGAACCCAAACCCGACCAAAACCCGACCAAAAGCCATGACCCATGGACACACACACACACACACATATGCACGCATACACACACACACGCGCACACACACACACACGGTTAACCATGTAGACTCACTATATTAACAATTCAGGAACTCTAGGGAACAAAACCCAGTATACCTTTCATTACAGAGATTCAAAACATTTAGTTATTCAATACTTCATATGTCTTTGACTCAAATCCTCCCCAGCATAGAGGACACCCATGTTGTACAAACTCCAGGATGTTCTGCTATTCTAGAAAAACTGCTTTTTTTTCTGGCACTTGACTCTTCGCTGGAGGAGTTGTATTGCAAAAGAGTGAAAACTGTCACTTGGCCAAGCATGCCGCTTGACTCAAATCCAAAAGAACACCTCTGGGCTATTTCAAAGAGAATGGAGAGCAACACACTCCTCTAAAGTACTGAAAAAACATTGAAGCTCAGTAATGAAAAGTACAATGACTGTTTTGCATGTGAAATTTTACATAAGGACAAATCTGCCCTACACTCACTTGCTATATACATTTAAATACAGATCTAGCAATACACACACACACACACACACACACACACACACACACACACACACACACACACACACACACACACACACACACACACACACACACACACACACACACACACACACACACACACACACACACACACACACACACACACACACACACACACACACACACACACACACACACACACACACACACACACACACACACACACACACACACACACACACACACACACAAATCTGCCCTACACTCATTTGCCAGATCTAGCAATACACACACAGACACACAGACACACACACACACACACACACACACACACACAGACACACACGCACCTTTGATTTTCTGTTTGTATTCCTCCGGCCGGTGGAGGTACATGGCGGCGGCGTCTCCGTTGAGGGGGTCGATGGGGTTGGGGTACGCCAGCAGCTGGGGCAGGAACGACTCAAAGATGTTGGTGAGATCTGCAGACGCAACAAGTGAGCACACAGACACACATGCGTCAATAAACACAACAACAACAACAACAAACCCACACACGGACGCATACAAAAACAATCCCACGCTGACTCAAATACTGCCAACTCCAGATCACATTAGAGAGAGAGAGAGAGAGAGAGAGAGAGAGAGAGAGAGAGAGAGAGAGAGAGAGAGAGAGAGAGAGAGAGGAGAGGGAGAGGGAGAGGGAGAGGGAGAGGGAGAGAGAGGGAGAGGGAGAGGGAGGGAGAGAGAGAGAGAGAGAGAGAGAGAGAGAGAGAGAGGGAGAGGGAGAGGGAGAGGGAGAGAGAGGGAGAGAGGGAGAGAGAGAGATGATTGCAGCCTAATCCTTTTTTCTGCTTGTGCTTGTGTAGGCCTCCCTTTCTCTGTCTTGCTCCATCTCCTTATCCCCAGGCGCATATTGCACTTCCGCAGTGATCTACTAGGTGTCACTGCTGAGCTCACGAAGAGATATACAGATGAATCAGATGTAAACAAACAACTGAGGCTTTGCTTACATAGTGAAAAAAAACTCAATGGTGTATCAACAGAATTCAGTGTCCAAAATGATGCAGGCTTATTCCCACATGTTTCAATGTGCTTCTAACACGGTCTAAAAGAATGAGTCAAAAGGCAGTCTAATTCCTCTGACTAATTCGTATTACATTAGACACCTACTGTATACACAATGGCAAACAAAGGTGCAACACTCCAGTAATGACCCCACAGCTGTTAGCAAATAGGGCCTCTACAGAGTCGCCCACAGCGGTCTCATCTGTGTGCAAATTATGCTGTGTCTTCCGCCCCATTCCTAATCTGAAAATCCCACTAAAAATAAACGCGTTCCACTCCATAACCACACATCTGTTATGGAAATAATCCGCACCGCCATTTACACCAGCCACAAGGTGATACTTTAACCTTGCCAGGAGGACGCGGTGGTGTTTCCTCTGAAGCAGAGAAGGCATGGAGCAAAGAGAGGGACAAGGAAGAGAGAGAGAGAGAGAGAAAGAAAGAGAGAGAGAGAGAGAGAGAGAGAGAGAGAGAGAGAGAGGGAAAGAAAGAAAGAAAGAGAGAGGGAGAGAGAAAGAAAGAAAGAGAAAGAAATAAGGGAGAAAGAGAAATGAATGAATGAATGAATAGCGTGATGAGATGAGGAAGAGGGAGGAAGAGGGACTCGGGATGAGTGGCGGGAGTGAATGGGAGAGAAGGGAAATGGGGCGAGATAAGAAACGAGAATGAAGGCAGGAGAGGCAGATGACAAAGAGAGAGATGAGAAAGAAATGCTGATGAGAGAGAGAAAGAGAGAGAGAGAGAGAGAGAAAGAGAGAGAGAGAGAGAGAGAGAAAGAGGAGTGATTGTTCTCAGAGGTGTGGCAGAGTGGTCTAGTAGCCTTGCTCCATCTGCCCTCACCTCATTTGTCACAGCTCATTATGGTCTGGAACTGATGTTAGCCTGCTGAAATGATTACTGATAGGATGGGATAGCCGAGCAACCAGTGAGGGTATCTTAGCGTGATAACATTGAAATGAAATGTTTGAAATGCAGTTGCAACATTGCCAGCTAGGCGAAAGCTAGATATAGGGATACAAGCTAGCCTGGTGTTCCCATACTGCCTTGCGCGGTGATTTCTTTCACGCTGCTAAGGCAGTCTGGAAACTAACGCCCACATTTTCGCCGGATGTTGGCGACCAATCACAGAACAGGGGAGAAAGCAAGACCATGATGAGCAATGCACAGACGCATTTGATAGACATCCGTGGCGCCCAATGAACGGATCTGGGTATTTTTTCAAATACGAGAAAATGAACGTCTGGTTGCCAGACCACGTCTCATTTGAGAAGTGGTAGGCGCTAGCCAGGCTAGATACAAGCAGTGATCGCAACACTAGCATCTAACATCAAAGAGGAGCCAGAACAAGAGAAGTCTAAGTATGCTTTAAAAAAAAAAAAAAAAGTCTAATATATCAGCATGCACCCTGGCATACTAGGAAGAATATAAATCGCATGGTGGTTAATAGCAGGTTAAGAGCTGAAGTCTTTGCCCATAAGGATGTACAGTAGTGAAGGAGGCCAGACCGTACTCATGAGGAGAGGGCTGGTCCAGCTACACCAGGTCAGTGGTCTGGCGGGCGGACAGCGGCTAATGATCGCGGTCAGGCGACGCAGGGGCCCGTTTTCTGACCTTGGTGGCTCAGGGCATTACCTCGTTAGCGTCCAGTGAGAGTAAGAGGATTAGGACACACCGAGAGGGTGGCCAAACGTGCACAACCTGTCTCCTTCCCACACACACACTCCTTTCCTTTCTCCTCCACAGACTCAGGTACCGGCTTAATCAGGAGCCAACACACAACATCAACAGCGCAGGGACAACAACACGAGCTTCAGTACTCACCGTAGAGGGCTGTCCATGTCTGGTTGATGACATCTAAACACACAGTCCCTGACCTGGAATGGGCACAGACGGAATACAGGTTAAACCTCCACAGGGATTTCCCCACCTCATCTTAAGTCTCCTCACCACAGAGCTGGATGCCCGTGAGGCCTGTCTTACAGTGAGTCACCTACAACTGGGATCCCTTGGCCCCAATGCATACTTCATATACAGTATATATATTTTTGTGATATATATTATTTGGATTATATGGATTTATACTGTTACTGCATGGAGCATAATGGTTAAGAAAATGCCTTTTCCAGTAGCTGGAACAAAATTATGTGACTGCTTTTTGGTAAGAACTGGAAAACAAAAATCTGGGCTCATTAATGTTGCTCATTGCGGATTTTATCGGCAGATATTATAGCAGCAGATGTGCTGCAGTGCGACACTCCTAGTGTGAGCACCATAGACATATATACAGTGGGTATAGTAAGTATTCACACCCATGCTAAAGTTGACTAAAAAGAGGAATATAAAATCATCTTTTGAGAATTGATTGTAATGCCTTAATTCAAAAAATGAGTAAAAATCAAACCGCTAAGGACACTAATTTTCTTTGTGATTGAAGAATGTATCGTAAATAGATAAATGTTCTTCCTTAAATACAGGTTGCATAAGTATTCAACCCCTATGTTAAATTCCCATAGGAGCAGGAGGATTTTTTATATGTTTTTATTTTTAAAGGCCAGCTATTTCATGGATCCAGGATATTATGCATCCTGATAAAGTTCCCTTGGCATTTGGAATTAAAATAGCCCCACATCATCACATACCCTTCACCATAGATAGAGATTGGCATGGTGCTTTTTCCAGTTAGCCTATTAGCCTGTTTGATTTGCATTGAGCTCAATGAGCATCAAACAGGCTAATTGGCTAACTGTAAAAAGCACCATGCCAATCTCTAGCTATGGTGAAGGGTATGTGATGATGTGGGGCTATTTTAATTCCAAAGGCCAAGGGAACTTTATCAGGATGCATAATATCCTGGATCCATGAAATAGCTGGCCTTTAAAAATAAAAACATATAAAAAATCCTCCTGCTCCAATGGGAATTTAACATAGGGGTTGAAGACTTATGCAACCTGTATTTAAGGAAGAACATTTATCTATTTACGATACATTCTTCAATCACAAAGAAAATTAGTGTCCTCAGCAGTTTTATTTTTACTCATTTTTTGAATTAAGGCATTACAATCAATTCTCAAAAGATGATTTTATATTCCTCTTTTTAGTCAACTTTAGCATGGGTGTGAATACTTACTATACCCACTGTACATATATCTAGTGTGAACACACAAACACAACTGCAACGCAACACAGCGCAACACAGCCTGAACGTGAGCGTGACCGAGGCAACGTGTCCTGGCCATTAAAGAGGGGTTCGGGCAGCGCTAAGGAGTATTGGGCCTGTAGCAATGAAAGCCCAGGTGGAATCTGTGTGACGGCCCATGATGCACTGATGGTAACTCAGAGGTAATTCTGCAGCCCTCCAAACCACCAGGGAGAGTGATGGAGAGACTAGCAATCCAGCACGACACACTCACTCTCACAAACACACACTCCCACGCCACCGGGCTTTAATCATAAAGCCCAGCTCCACTTGAAAACTGAGAGAATAAACAACAGCATCAAATCGCCTATTTGTGGCCTTGGGAAAGGAGAGAGAGTGAGGGGGAGTGAGGGAGAGGAGAGGAGAGGAGAGGAGAGGAGAGGAGAGAACATTGTTCTCCCACCAGCTGGCCTGGGACCCAGTCAGTGGCACCAACCTATGATCCTCTCTGGGCAGGCCAACTCTCCCAAAGTCACCGCTAATGCCCGCAAGTGGGTTATGTCAAAATAAAAACAAACTAAACGAAAAAGGGCTCTTCAAAAGAAAAAAAAAGAGAAAAAAACCCTTATCAGATTCCTAATGGAAGTCCAGCAGAGGCCTTTTGCACTAAAAGAAGCCTGGGTAGCATATAGAGTCTTCTACATCTCAGTGGTTGGTCACAGCAGGGACTAGCGCTGCACAACAAATGTCATTTCAGCATTTCACGATGTGCAATGTGACGCATTTGAACTCAAATGTTCAGTGCAGAAGGAAAACTCACACCGTGTCATTGTGAGTCAACCAGGGAGTGTTTAATTAAACAATTCAAACTGTTCAAGTCATCACCATATTTTCCCTAATCAAAAATCATAATACATATGGCAGAAGACATAATATTTATAATGTGGTAGCTGGAACTGATGATGAAAGATGTCTCAAGAGTTCACAGGGTTCTATATACAACCTTCAAGGATTCTTATGGAAGCTCTAGATTGTTTGGTTGTGAAAGAGACTTTTCTCATGAGATTTGGTGAGGCTGTAGTGTGGCATATAATCCCTATGAATAATGGTGGTGTAATAGGAAAAAAGATTGAACTTACGCTTCATCAATGTTGGGATGAAATATTTTATTCATGAAGCCTGGAGAGGAAATAGAAAGAGACAGAAACGGAGTGAGGCGGGGCAAGACGTCAAGGAAAATGGAGTAGCACAAGTTGAACCAATCACACTAGTCGCTGGCGACAGCACAACATCATCCCGCCCAATCCCCATACATCCGTACCTATAGATGGAGATTTGAAGGGGTATTTGTCTGGTAGGTCTACCCGCACCTTCCATACGCCACCTTCGTATGGTGCTGTAGAAACAGGATGAGGTTGAGGGACAGAGCAGTGTCAACACACACAAGTCAGACACCACACCACCCCCTGGCCTGGGCCCTCCACTCAAACGCAAAACACTACTTACTGTAAGCTACATTAGCAGAAGGCTATTCAAGGGCTATTGAACTGAAAAGGCTTGTGGTGTTTTGCAACATTGGCCTGGATTATGTGTGTGTACTTGAGTTTGTGACTAACAGAGCTTGGGGGGGGGGGGGGGCAGGGAGAGAGAGAGAGAGGGAGAGTGAGTGTGTGTGTGAGAGAGAGAGACAGAAGAAAGAAAAGAAAGACAGAGAGAGGAAGAGAGAACAGGAGAAAGAGGGACAGAGAGAGAGAGAGAGAGAGAGAGAGAGTGTGAGAGAGAGACCGAAGAAAGAAAAGAAAGACAGAGAGAGGAAGAGAGAACAGGAGAAAGAGGGACAGAGAGAGAGAGAGAGAGAGAGAGAGAGAGAGAGAGAGAGAGAGAGAGAAAGAAAGAGGGAGGAGAAGAGACGGAGAGAGATGAACATGTACAGCATGTAGCCATGGAGGCACGGGGACAGTGGAGTAAGGAGCAGCGACTCCCAGAATAGCTCCCTTTGCAATCCAACCCTTATGTGGCCAGCTGGGTCTCGGTGAAGAGGAGAGGAGAAAGGTAGGGGCTTAGCCGTTAAAGCCCCCCTGTCCGTAACAGCCTGTACCCACCGGCACAAACACCCGACCCGGGGGGCCCAGCACTCCTCCTGACACGGGTCACTCCGACTTAAGCCAATTTTCTATCGAGGTTACATCCAGCCCCGAAAATCTAACTGCCCAAAGCCAGGGTCACTGCGAATCAGAGCACATAGCCTCCGACATGCCCCCACACAGGGCAAGAATGAGGTGTTGACGTCCACTGAACGAATGTCAAAGGGTTAGGCTGGAAGTTGAAAGGCGGACTGGACGCGAGTCGTGAGCTATAGGCTACTGGAGGCTGCGCTGTGGCCCTGCCGTTGTCCTGCCTCTACACACACACACACACACACACACACATTCCTTTGGGCTGCTCAGGCCAAACGTATCAACGCATATGCTTTTCATTTGCTTGTCCAATCTGACGAATATACGTACTTCGGAGGGCTTAATCCGAGCACAGCTGGATGCAATAAGCATTCTCCATATTTCATACATTGCCTCGCGAACGCTGGGCTGTGGCGGCGTGTATCAGGTATTCTTAGCGAGTTCGTGTTTGGTTTTGAAACGGACATCGGAGTGCGGCCGGCCGTTAACCTTTAGACTGCGTTGTTTGCTCACTACTCAAGGCACGGGCATTTCGCAAATGAACACTTCCTCCTGATTATCCTTGTGATGTTTGAACACTAACTGTTTGATCGTCTAGCTCGCTAAACACACACACACTCTCAGCGTTTTACTGGCCTGTGAAATAATTAGGCCTTTTGCATTTGAGCGACAGCTGTTCGAGTCAAGGCGGGTCGTTTCCGAGGTCAACCGCCACCGGGACCCAACCCCTGTGTAACCCTGGGGGGGGGGGGGGCACCGCCACAGCTCTTTTTATCCAGCCTGTCCACCTGTCACACTCCTGCACATTCCCCTACCGCCCCGCACCTACTACACCTATCCATTCAGCTGACACTTTTACCCAAAGCCACTTACAAGTAAGTCACAACATTCATGCTACACTGCAATAGGAGCACTTAGAGTTGACCATAAATAATGCCCGTTTGCCTCAAAGCTCGCAGGTTATCAGTTCTGTTGGTTTAACAGGAACATTTTGCCAAAGACCCTTAAACAAAGACACTTTAAAAGAGGCATTAGCCAAGATTGATTAGGACATTTCCCATGTTCCTGCTTGCCTGATTGTGTGTGTGATTGTGTGTGTGTGTGTGTGTGTGTGTGTGTGTGTGTGCCTGACTAGATGCAATCAATGCCCTTTAAAATGGCCATAATGGTCCTTTTAAAACACAAAAACAAGCTCAACACTGGACACATATACTTTAGATTTAGCTTGTTAGCACGTCTGTGTGTACTGCTGGATAACCACTACGTCCCCTTCACAATTCGGTTACATTTATTGGTTCCTTCTGCCTCAACAGTGCCGCTTCAGCAAACAAAGGAAAGAGACCCCATAAAACTGCCTTGTTAATATAGATGCTACTAAACGAGTGCAATAGAAAGTTACTTACTTCCCTGTGGTCCGTAGAACTTCACAACAAACTCGTTGAGCCCACTCAGGATGGTCACCTCGTGTTTACTCTCGATGCTGAGCGAAAAAGGGTTAAGGAAGACCGGAACCACATTTGTTTACATGCGCACTCCCTCCTTGTTTACATGCTGAAACAAAACAAACACAGGCACCCGAGCGTAGCAGCAGCCCTCTGGAGGGGCAGTAAATTGAAGCTGGAGAAGAGGGCCTGCCCTCAATTGGAGAGCAATTAGCCTGCAGTAATGCAGCACAGCACTGCCTTCAAACAGAATGAGAAATGGTACCTCATCTACAGGTGAAGGGAAATGCAATGGGATAAATTAGTGCGTGTGTGTGTGTGTGTGTGTGTGTGAGTGAGATTGAGTGTGACAGAGGGATTGATTGTGAGAAACAAAGAAGGGCATGTCTGGGTATAGTGTATGAGTAATCATATAAAACACTCACACACACACACTCGTAATCATACGTCTGGTGATTGTACCAACACTGGTACAACATAGTAGCACTGCAGGAAAAACCTAGTGAACAATAGAACCATTAACCAACCGAAAGATTCAAACATTTACTGCACGTTTGCCAAATGTCCATTTAGTAGGACAACTCTGGGCTTCACATCCTTGTCTGTGGCAGAAGACTCTGTGAGCTTGATCCCTCTCTCTGCCACTCGTCTTTCTCATCTTTCTCTCTCCCTTCCATCTTCAAACGCTTCGGTCCTCCATGCCGGCCCACCAGCCGACCAGCGCACCCCCGGGCCCAGTGTGTCCAGCCAGGACCCGGGCAACCGGCCTGTGAGCCGGGGTGGCAGAGGCCTCGGCCCTCCTGCCCACCCCTCCACCCCTCACATGCCTCTTTGCCAGGGCAGGCAGCCAGGCCATCAGCAGATCAAATTCCAGGACCGCTCTGTCTGTACGAGTATGTGTGTGTGTGTGTGTGTGTGTGTGAGTGAATGTGTGTGTGTTGTGTGTGTGTGGTGTGTTATGTGCATGTGTGTGTGTGTGTTTGCCTGGGTTTCATTCCCTTTTTTCACTCCACACGGCTTTCATTCTTTTATATCTCTCTATCCTTCTTTCTTTTTTTTTTTTTAAAGTACTATCCCTCCCCACCACACACACACACACACACACACACACACACACCAACTCCCCACCAGAGGGAGAAAGCCCTGTGTGCCCGTCATTAGTCATGGCTGTCAGGGTCGTCACTTCTCACATTGGCTCCAGTGTGCCGATCGGCGACTAGTGAAAGTGGCTCCACGCTGAGCTGAGCTGAGCGCTGCCTGCTGCGGTGACTGGGGCCCCGGGGGACGCCACGCCGGCACTCTGCCGCTCCCCTCTGTTGCGCCGCCAGCCAGCCAGTCAGTGCCACGCGGGCACCCAGCAACCCCCAGCAACCCCCAGCAACCCCCCCCCCCCGCCCATGCCCAATCCGGAGTCCCGGCCAGACTCCCTGCCCGCTGCCAGGTGCCCTTGCTTTGCCACCCACTGCTGTGGGCAACCCAGTTCTAAGATGGAGGCCGGGCGGTGTGGGTGGTGAGGGTGGTGTGGGTGGTGCGGGTGGTGGTGAGGGTGGTGCGGGTGGTGGTGAGGGTGGTGAGGGTGGTGAGGGTGGTGCGGGTGGTGAGGGGGGTGTGGGTGGTGAGGGGGGTGTGGGTGGTGCGGGTGGTGAGGGTGGTGAGGGTGGTGAGGGTGGTGAGGGTGGTGAGGGTGGTGTGGGTGGTGGTGAGGGTGGTGAGGGTGGTGAGGGTGGTGAGGGTGGTGCGGGTGGTGAGGGTGGTGCGGGTGGTGTGGGTGGTGAGGGTGTTGAGGGTGGTGAGGGTGTTGAGGGTGATGAGGGTGGTGAGGGTGGTGTTGAGGGTGGTGAGGGTGGTGCGGGTGGTGAGGGTGGTGAGGGTGGTGTGGGTGGTGTGGGTGGTGAGGGTGGTGAGGGTGGTGTGGGTGGTGGTGAGGGTGGTGAGGGTGTTGAGGGTGGTGAGGGTGTTGAGGGTGGTGAGGGTGGTGAGGGTGGTGTTGAGGGTGGTGAGGGTGGTGAGGGTGGTGCGGGTGGTTTGGGTGGTGCGGGTGGTGGTGAGGGTGGTGAGGGTGTTGAGGGTGGTGAGGGTGTTGAGGGTGGTGAGGGTGGTGCGGGTGGTGAGGGTGGTGCGGGTGGTGAGGGTGGTGGTGAGGGTGGTGCGGGTGGTGCGGGTGGTGCGGGTGGTGTGGGTGGTGAGGGTGGTGAGGGCGGTGTGGGTGGTGTGGGTGTTGAGGGTGGTGAGGGTGGTGTGGGTGGTGTGGGTGTTGAGGGTGGTGAGGGTGTTGAGGGTGGTGAGGGTGGTGAGGGTGGTGCGGGTGGTGAGGGTGGTGCGGGTGGTGAGGGTGGTGAGGGTGGTGGTGAGGGTGGTGCGGGTGGTGCGGGTGGTGGTGCGGGTGGTGCGGGTGGTGAGGGTGGTGAGGGCGGTGTGGGTGGTGTGGGTGTTGAGGGTGGTGAGGGTGGTGTGGGTGTTGAGGGTGGTGCGGGTGGTGAGGGTGGTGCGGGTGGTGGTGAGGGTGGTGCGGGTGGTGCGGGTGGTGGTGCGGGTGGTGCGGGTGGTGAGGGTGGTGAGGGTGGTGCGGGTGGTGGTGAGGGTGGTGAGGGTGGTGAGGGTGGTGAGGGTGGTGCGGGTGGTGAGGGTGGTGCGGGTGGTGCGGGTGGTGGTGAGGGTGGTGAGGCTGCAGGGAGGAGAGGGGGCTGCTGTTGACTGAACACAGTGCATTAGATGCTCACTACTACACACAGAAGGAGTGGCGCCCACGCAGACATAATCAACATGACAAGTGAGAGAGAAGTAAACAAACAGTGCGTGTGTGTGTGTGTGTGTGTGTGATAGAGAGGGAAAGAAGAGAAAGAGAAGAGAGAGAAACAGACGCAGAGAATCAGAGAGACAGAGGAAGAGAGAGGGAGAGAAATGGGGGGGGGAGAAAAAGAGAGGTAAGGGAGAGGGGGAGAGAGAGAGAAAGGGAGAGAAATGGGGGAGAGAGAGAGAAAGAGAAGAGGGAGACGGAGCGAGAGACTGAGAGCTTTGCTGTTCACTTCAGGAGGTTACACCATCTGCCTGACAACATGCAGGGTGGAGAGGAGGAAACCTGTGCTTTCATGTACTCGTCTCAAACATCTGGCATGTGAGATTACTCCCTACCCTTGGGAGGCGTGTAATCTGCCGTCTTTGTTGGATCTCGCTCACTTTTTCCCCCTGACTTTCTCTCTCTCTCTCTCTCTCTCCTTCGCCCCCCCTGCATCTTCCGTGCTCTTTCCTCCTGGCAATTTAATGCCAGAGAATCGAGTTACGCCAGTTTAATTACAGTCATTATTCGGCACATTCCCCCTCATAAAAAAATGAGCCCAGAGTAGGAGAGTGGAGTGGAGACCCAAAGTGCTTCACGTAAACTTGGACGTGTGTGTGTGCGCATGCGTGAGTGCATGCACCTGTGTGTGTGTGTGAGAGTGTGTGCGTGTGTGTGTGTGTGTGTGTAGACAATACGCATGACTGATGCATACAAAAGCAAGACAATGGGCGACTGAAAACCAAGGCAACGAGAAGCAACTCATCAGATAAGGGGAAGGAAACCGAATGCAAAATGACAGATATACAGCCAGAGGAAGACAAAGCCACAATGGGAGTGAGACAGACAGACAGGCACACAGACAGACAGACAGACAGACAGACAGACAGACAGACAGACAGACAGACAGACAGACAGGGGAGTGAGAGTGAAGCCATCATGTTTGCTGATCAACAGAAGCAGCTGGCGAGTAGTGCCACCCCCCCGAGCACACGGCGATCCGTCCACACGTGAGGCCTTGGAAGGGTTAACCGATACGGGAGGGATATTTTAAGCTCCAGAGAAATCTGCTGCAGCAGTGCAGCCAGTCAGTATCCTCCTCTCTCTCTCTCTCAGGCCTCCCTCTCTCTCAAATTCAAATTCAAATTCAAATAGCTTTATTGGCATGAATGTAAAATTTTACAATGTTGCCAAAGCAGTAATTGCATCAAATAATTAGACATTAATATTAATCTCTCTCTCTGTCTCTATTGCTCTCTCTCTCTATCAGTCTATCTCTCGGTCTCTTTGCCCTCTCTTCTACCTCCTGAGGAGATTGAGCACATCTCTCTCTCTTCACTTCACATGCATCATCACCACAGCTGGTTTCTTGATTTCCTTTAAATGACGCCACAGCTCAACGTGCCCACAACTGCTGGGAATCGCACACACTCACACACACACACACACACACACTAGCGTACAGACTCGCCTCTCAAACGTCACGAAGACGCACCTAGGAACCCAAAGCCCCCCGGGGTCTCCTCTCAGGCAGACGAGCGGCGGGAACAAAGAGCCCTCGGGGAGAGAGACGAGCGAGAGAGACCAGCGAGCTAGACGAGCCATCCTGGCGCACTGTTTACATATCCTCCCTATCCAAAAGAGCTACCCGATCTAAGCAAATAACACCGTATATGTAAACATAAGCGCATTGGGATTATAGAATGAGAGTGTATGTGTGTGTGTGTGTGTTTACACGGTTTTGTGCTGCTTTGAGACGAGACTGTAATAGGAAACCGCTCATCCATATGTGGCCACGGAGTGGACGTGAGCTTGGAGAGCAGAGGTGAAGAGGGGGCTTGTGGGTAATGACAGGGTGCGGTGATTGAGCTCCAGCGGTGGCTGGGGGGGGGGGGGTGGGGTGAGGGTTTGAGACGGAGGCCAGACACGGGGCAAACACGTCTCCCACTCAGCCTCTCATCCCTGGGACTCCCGACACAACACATCCAGCCACAGCCAAGCTGGCCTAGTGCCCCCTCTGCCCTATGAGATGGATGAGCACTTCTGGCCTGGATTCAGAGACGCTGTGACACACACACACACGCGTACACACACACACACGTCCATTACTCACGGCGCACAGAGCGGAGCAAGCGGACACAGATGGACTGCTGTCACCGGGGTGTGACCGTTACTCGCGCCGACACGACAGCTTTATGCGGTGACCCGCAGGCCTCCACTGACTCCTATTGAGACGGCACCTGCGGGAGGAATCACGGAGCTCCACGGGATAAATAAAGACACGTCACCTCTCTCTCAGACCTGCCTCTGCCTTGCCCTCTTTGTCATCTGGGCTCACATGAACAGCTCTCAGAACACTGACAGCGAGAGGGAGAGAGAGAGAGAGAGAAAGAAAGAAAGTAAAAGAGAGAGAGAGAGAATCAGAGCTGGAAAAAGCTGGAGCACGGTAAAGAAAGAACGAGTTAGAGCCAGAACGGGGAAGAAAAGGCTTTTTTTTTTTTCGAAGCGCCTGCCTCAAAAAATTCCAGCTGTTCAGCGGAAAAACTGAAGAGACAGAACAGAGAGCGGCTCAGACTGCTAAACAAAAACAGCGGGCTTCCGTTTGAGACATGTAGGAAGTGGCTGTGGTGTGGTGTAGTGGCAGGGCTCCCTGACAGAGGACTCCCTCAAACCCGCAGCACTCAACAACCTCTGCTTAGCGCACGCAACGCAACGCAGCTCAACTCATGGACAGCAGAACCTAAAGACGATGGAACCCTGCCAGGTTCAAATCCTGACTCTGCCTTCGCAAATCCGGGTCCTTTGGATAAAAGCGTGTGCTAAATACCGGTCACTTAACTTTACATCCCTTGACATAAATCTAAAAGAAAAACTTGAACGGATAACCTGACGTTTTTCAAACTAGGGCCTGGCGCTGATCCCTTTGCAGACTTCCGAAAGCCTAACTCATTTACCGGTTATCAGATGAGCCTGTCAGGATTGGGTTTCCCCCGCTCTGACTTCCACCAATGGGGCCGTTTCTTTTGCCCCAAGACTCGGCGCTGTGCAAAATGCAAGAATGTTCCGGGCGAAACCCGACAGCCGGGAGAGGAATGAATATGCAGCCCTGTTCTGAGCGTGCTCAGTGGGATGGAAACTCTGCCCGGGTCCCACCGTGCCACGGAGGGACACACACACACACACACACACACACACACACACACACACAGCTGTGATGAGTGCGGCTCCACTCAACATGCCTGTACTGGAGCGAACAAGGGGCTGAGGTTTCGGGGGAATGGTTTTGTCATTCTCCCTCTCCCACATTAACACACACACACACACACACACACACACACACACACACACACACACACACACACTGTACCTCCTCACTTCCTCATTCCTTTCCTCGTCTCCTCATCCCTCCCTCCCGTGCAGTCGTCCCATCCCCCCTCCCCTCTCCTCCCCTCTCCTGTCTCTCTGGATTGCCGGGATTAAGACATAATCTACAAGGGACCATTAGGGTCAGTATCCCTCCCTCTGTGCTCACACATAATCTAATCGGAGGCCCCTCGAGGCCTTATCCATCACCTGCATCTCAACCGGCGAGGGCACTTCAGAGGGCACAGACTCTGACTACAGCACGCAAGCCTCGGGAGGAGCGCACACTCAACTGAAGGAGGGGGGGCGGGGGGCTGGGGGAGGGAGGTAGAGGAGAGGAGGGGAGGAGGGGGAGGAATGGCCAGGCTAGCTCATAGTTGTGGTAGCCTGGAAACATTCAGACAGCATCTCAACATTCAGACTAACCCACGGCCATCCGTCATGTCACCAGAAGACACTAAAGAGGAAGAAACAGAGTTCTCCAGATATAATACACAGCAACAAACGCGTGCTCAGCTCAAGGACAGCCGTCTCTCCCATTCATGGCAATGCATCACAACAAGAGGCAAAATAAACTGTTTACGTTCCCATTAAACAAAACACAATCTGGCTCTGACTTCCAGTCCAAACAACTCCACTGTTTCCTACTTTTAGCAGCACATGTGTGCCAACCCAACCCAACCCAGCCCAGCCCAGCCCAGCCCAGCCCAGTCCTCTCCTGACCCGACCCGACCCGACCCGACCCGACCCGACCCGACGCAGGTCTCTGTGGCTCCTGGTGGGAGAGAGGCTGGCCCAGTGTGCGCCGAGACCAGCACAGTTCACAACATTACCACACACACGCACGCTTTTGCATGGCACAAGTGTTTTCCCCAACAGAGGGAGAAAAATAATGACGTGGTGCTTATGAAAGTGTGAGTGACGGAGTGTGAAAATGTCTGTGTGTGTGTGTGTTTTGTGTGCCTGCCTGCCAATGTTTCAACCTGCAATCTGCAAACGACGTGTGTAACTCGTCGAGGAGGCCAAAATGACTTGTAAACATGTTGGGCAGGATGATTACTGACATTCCTTTAGTGGTGCAGGTCTCCAAATGTCTGAGGTGATTCACTAATACCGCCAAACACTAGGAGAGCCAGAGGGGAGGAGCACACTTTAAAAGAAGGCAACAGAACAGTCAGGAAAAGCAAACACATGCAGACACAGAGTGAGAGAGAGAGAGAGAGAGAGTGAGACAGACAGAGAGAGAAAGACAGAGGGACAGACAAAGAGAGAGAGAAATAGAGAGACAGAGACAGACACTCAGAGAGAGAAACAGAGAAAGAGAGAGAGAGAAACAAAGAAAGAGAGAGAGAGATAGACAGAGGGACAGACAGAGAGTAAAAGAGAGAGAGAGATAGAAAGAGAGAGAGAGAAAGAGAGAGAAAGAGAGAGAGACAGGGAGAGAGAATGTGTGTGTGCGGTGAGTGAGAGTGCCTCGAAGGCAGCTATGAATCCAGGACGTTTGAAAGGCATGAGAAGCCCTGGAGAGCTAAGAGACGGGCTGTCTGACACAACAGAGTGAGTGATAGAGTAAACATGAAAGACGGAGAGTAGAGGAGAGGGGAAGAGAGAAGAGCAGAAAGGAGAGGAGAGGGGAAGAGAGGAGAGTAGAGAAGAGAGGAGAGGAGAGGCCATCTGAGTGACCGCTGTTGTGGCTGCCAATTCTTCTCGGCTGTATGGCACGCAAGGCTTCGGAGGAGGGGAGAACATTGGCCTTCTGCATCAAATGGCAGATTGGTGGTGAACCGGGACAAACAGAAATGCACACGCTCTCACACACCCGCATACACACACCAGATATGATAACAGCCTCCGGAGTGAGAAAAGACACACTTGTATACACACAACAGTGGAAATTTGATAACAGGCTCAAGAATGAATGGAGTAGCACGTGCAAGCACACACACACACACACACACACTGAAAATAGAATCAACTAGAAGGGTATTCAGACAGCGAAGATCTCCGCCAATTCCAATATGCCCTATCTCGCCACGCTGGAGAAATAGAAAATCATCTCTGGATCCGGTCTTTAATCCGGAATGTCATGGACTCTTTCATCAAGTTTGAAGAAAATCTGCCTGTCTGTTTCTGCATAATCCTGTTGACAGATAGACAGACCAACAGACAGACAAAAAAACAAACTAAAAACATAGCCTCTTCCATAACCAAAGGTAAAAAATGATAAACAAATCACCAGAAATCTGTCTCTCCCGCACGCACGCACACACAGACACAGATGGGGACTTAAAACATCGGCAGTGACATAACTGGACATAATGTCTGATTAAGCCACCAAACGCGCGCGCAGAGCGCTCACATACACATCAAAACAAAACAAAGACGGGACACAATCCTCCCCTATCCTCCCGCTGCTTAATCGCCGACCTTGTGTGTGGCGCTGGGGAAAATATTTACCGTCCGCCGCGCACACAGGACACGGCCATGATCCCGGTCATCTCATTAGCGTCAGATTAGCAGCCGGTGATTACCACAGGTAACGCAGCCGCGCCCGCAGACAGGTGGGCACACGGGGCACTGCCACTGGGGGGACAGGAAGAGGAAGGCGGAGAGTCCCATGGTGACCACCTAACAGATGGTCTGGTGGCGTTGGAGAGTACCTCTGACAAAGGTCGAATCTGCACATCGGTGCTCTTCGAAAACAACAAACAGGGAATAGTAGTGTGGATAAATAGAGCAATACTGACATAAAACTGCCATTCATAAAAAAGAATGCACCATTTTTTTTGGTAAACAACCTGTGAGAGCCAGTTAAGGGTCTAAAAGGCCTATGGCAGGATGATCTACTGTGTACTGGAGCCGGAGAGACGCTACGGAGAGGGTGGGGCACTACACAGGCCTATGGGCAGATGGACGCTCGCTTGCTCACGGATGCCCTGTCGCCACACTCCACGGTGCACACCGAGCCTCTGCAGCCTCTGCAGCAGGAAGTGATGCAAGAGGTCAGAGGAAACAGAAGCCCAGCACAGCTGCAGAACCGGTGGAGGGGAGAGATGCGGAAGGAGAGAGAGAGAGATAAAGAGAGAGATGAAGTCACAAGAGAGAAAGAGAGAAAAAGAGGTAGAGGTAGAGAAAAAGAGGTAGAGGTAGAGGAAAAGACAGAGAGAAGTATCACAGAGCAGGCCGGGTACACTGACGATGTAACTGTATCACCGCTAAAGAGGGCAGCTTACAGTCTCAGCTTACTCCTTACAGTACTCTCCACACACCATCACTAATTCCACTCCATGGACACTGTACCCATGACACACTGAGCCCATAGCACACACACACCCAATCATGCTACCCTGACAGGGCCCCACACACTTCAGACTAGTCCAGACTAGTCCAGACTAGCCCCTCAGTCGGACTTCAGAACAGTCTAGGCCAGCCCCTGACCAGACTTCAACTGTTGATACTGTTCAACTGCTGTGTGAGGACGGCACTGGACCAAAGGCCTGCTGCTCAGTATATCTGGGTGGACAGGGTTCAGCATTCCTCAAGCTGAGGTCACGGCGACCTCAACGCACCAAAGGCTGGCGAGCGAAGACAACTGGGATCTGAGTAACATGGCAACAGCTGGAACACGGCAATTAGGACAGTAGTAAAGCAAACACACAGACACACACACACACACACACACACACACTCAAATCATTTGAGGACTGTCATTCAGCATGATTCAATCGGATCCTTCTGGAACAAACAAACACACACACACACACTGAGCAGGCCTTGGCAGCATGTGGCCTGCCATGAGCCTCTCCTTCAGTCGGCCTCCTGGTTCAGACGCTTATTTAATCAGCGGCCAGGGAACAGCAGCTGAAGTGCACCGCGTCCACACACACAAAGACAACAGCACCTTTGTAAACAAACACACACACACACACACACACACACACCAACGTCCAACTGCACGTTTGTCAACAAACACACAGACGTGCTTACAAATACTTACAAACACACACCCACACACACAGACAGACAGACAGACAGAGACACACAGACACACAAGGTCCAAAGGAGCTCCCAAAAGAACACTCTAAAAAAGGCTCCTAAAATAAATATTGAGCAAACGATGATGGGGCCTTTGACTCCATGTCTATGGCATGTCCAGCCGTTGACAAATGGAAAGTCCATTTAAAGCTGTGGGGATTTCTCTCTCTCCACATTCATCACAGCAAGAGAGAGAGAGAGCGAGAGAAAGAGAGAGAAAGAGAGAGAGAGCGAGAGAAAGAGAGAGAAAGAGAGAGAGAGAGGGAGAGCGAGAGAGAGAGAGAGAGAGAGAGAAGGGGAAAAAAACTGTCCGTTCTCTGTGTTTTCCTCCCACTCTGCAAGCTTGCAAACAGCCCTTCCGCGCCTAACCCTAACCCCCCCCCCCCCCCCCACCACCACCACACACACAACCCCCCACCCCCTCATCATTATGTGCTCACGTGTGAAGGCACAGCCTGCATTGACCGCTGCCCCTTGTCCCTATTAACCCTCAGGGCAGGAGTGGCTGACTGAGTGAGTGCGGGTACGTGAGTGTGTGTATGTGTGTGTGTGTCCGTCCATGTGTGTGAGTGTGAGTGTGTGTAAGTGTGTGTGAGTGTGTGTGTCTGTCTGCACATGCGTAAGTGTGTGTGTGTCTGGGTGTGTGGGGGCTGTGGGAGGGACTAGGCTCCACTGGTTGTCTCTTTGTCCTTAAGGGTATTAAGCCACTGTTTACCTGGGGGATTACCAGCCCGGGCACCAGGGCACTCCCACCACTCCCCCCCCCCCCCCCCCCCCTCCCCACCAGGCCACTCCACCGGACTCCTCGTCTGTCCACTCCCTCCCCAGGCCTCCACAGCCACATGGGATGTGATCAATGGCACAGGCTGAACTAAGTACTTCACTAGGACTGCCATTACTCCACACAGACGCTACTTTTTCCATCTTGTTTTGCCCCATGAAGTCCATCAAATTGATTCTGGGAAAACGGCTACTGGAGATGAAGGGTCCAACATCATTAGGGACCATCAATCAGGGATCCAACCCATGGATCGACCACTGAGAGAGAAGATGTCTTCATTAGATCCTCGCCAACCTCTGGATCTGAAAGGCCAACGCAGCTGCTGTGGGTCACAACTAGAACTGCTGTATACTGTAGGTGTAAACACTACACAGAAAGCACCTAGTTTTTGTAAGGTCTGCGTGTGGTTTCAAGCAAATATGTGGCACCACATAACACTGCTCTCGCACAAACACATGCACTCCACATACAACACACACACACACACACACATACACACATATTTGAGGCTGCATGAGATTGACATCAAAGCAATACTCTGCCCTTTAACAACTATGTTGAAGCTCTTTAAACAATGCAACCTGAATGTTACACTATCTGCCTCTCCAGATCCCACACAGGCCAAACACGTGTCAGACTCCGATGCGTTCGCCACTGATAACACACTTTGTATAAATGATGAACCCAAAAGGTCACATCAACATACAGGCTCCTACAGAAAACAGCTCCCTCTGCCCACAGTACACAAACAAACTACACCACAGACTCAATAGCCTGTTAACACACATTCATCCGTTTTGAGGGGGAGCATAGCAAATGCGAAATCCCCACCTGCTGAACACTGAGATACTGAATGGGGGCTGGGAGCTGCCAGCACAGCGTGCCATTTAGTCTGGAACGCAACGCACAGTCTAATTAAAAACGCTTCTCCGATACCAGACACGTCTCTCCACCAGATATTCCCCGAGTACAAAGCCAATTTGAGGGCCGACGTGACCAGACTTTCCCTGGTCTGTGGTGGCGATGATGGTGGTGGTGATGGTGGTGAGGGGGTGGTGGGGAGGAGGGGGGGGGGGGTCTGGCTTCATTACGGCTCAGATTAATTTGATGCTCACTCGTCGTCGCACCCGAGAAGGATGAAAGCGATGGCACTGGTGGAGGATTTTAATTGGCGGAGGCTTCGCCACAGACCAGATGAGAGCCAAGCGCTGCGCTGAGCAGCGGAGACTACAGGGCATTGACAGTGAGGCCCTGAACCCCAACTCAAAACCAGAGCAAACGTAAGAGAAACCTTAGCCCTGTCAGGAGAGAGCACACACACACACAGGCACACACACACACACACACACACACACACACACACACACACACACTGAAGGAAAGGAGCAAATCAAACAAAGAAGGCCAGCATTTTCATTCTAATTTAGCCAATCAAACGACAAGCTATTCTCTGCCTCCGTTTCAGCACGATGGCAGAAAATAAACACAATTGCTCAGGAATGCCAGACACTAATTTACCAGCTGAATGGCTGGCCAATCTCTAGCCAGCAGAGGAGAAGCCAGAACTGGTTTGTGGGGTAAGAGGAATAGAAGCCACGCCACGCCACCCCCCTCCTGTCTTCTGCTGAGCTGCTGTGTAGCCTGCTTGTGTGGGTAGGCTCGCCTCACTCTCTGAGCTCGGGCACTCCACAGCACAGCACTCACAGTATTCCTGAAGGAATGTTGTTAAAAACACGCCGAGAGAGAGAGAGAGGGGGGGGGGGAGGGGGGGGGTGGAGAGGGAAAGACTGGGAGTCATTGTTGAGAGGGTGAAAAAAAGACCAAGAGCCCTTTTAGCCAAGCCGTTCTGAGTGTGCTCTCTGAATACTGATGGGGAATAAACAGAACGAGAGAGAGAGAGAGAGAGAGAGAGAGTGAATGAGTGAGGGAGAGAGAGAGAGAGAGAGAGAGAGAGTGAATGAGTGAGGGAAAAAAACATAGTGATGTAAAGAGAGAAAGAGAGCATTCCGCTGATCAAGAGTGGAGGAGATTGAGAGAGACGCGGAAAGAATGAGAGGGAGGGAGAGAGGGAGAGAGAGAGAGAGAGGGAGAGACTCCGCTTTACTTTACATATCAATGGCTGCCTGACCTGCTGGTATCTCCTGCAGCAAAGCTCCGAATGGAAATGCCTTGTGTGTGTACCAATGTGTGCTTGCCCGGGCACACACACACACACACACACACACACACACACACACACACACACACACACACACACACACACACACACACACACACACACACACACACACACACACACACACACACACACACACACACACACACACACACACACACACACACACACACACACACACACACACACACACACACACACACACACACACACACACACACGACTGTGTGTGCATATATATAGAGAACACTCAGAGGTACGGTCACTCAGTGCTTTAGGCTGCAGGCACTTCACGGTGGCTACGCACTGACATTCTGTTAGCAGCACGATGGGCAGAGGCATTAAGTGAATCTACTCAAGCAGACCACGGCCGTGTTCCACGCCACACGACTGGAGGAAAACAGCATGTGGACGACCTTCAGATCTATCTCTTGTGTGCGGAAAGACATCCATTGTCCACCCTCACGAGTAAACAGCCCCTGCCTAAGGAGTGTCCACTGTGTACATGCACACTAACAGCCCAGATTCAGATACCCTACCAATGACTATCTCAGTGCGATGCACATTACCAAAGAGTAGAACAGCCTAAATATACACAAGAAAAGAAGCGGAGCTCGTTAAGATCAAAAACGGGTCGATCTGTGAAGGCGCGTCTTTGATGGAGTCCTACTCTAGATGGAGATTGAGTTGAAAAATAAATGTTTTGATTGAAATTTCCCTCTCGCTTCTATAAACACTTTCTTTTATAAATCAGCTGCAAAGTGTGCTTAAGACGTTATCATTCCTCCCCATTCATACAGTGGATTGTTTCCAGTGCCTTAAATGGAAAATAATCAGATACACGGCTCCAAAAGGAATGTGACGGCCTCCTCATTCATCTGAGAGTGAGGACACACTAAAGCCTAGATGGGCCTGATTACATCATTATTCACCACACACACACACCACAGCCTGAAGCTGACAGGGCATTTCTCAACTGAACTCCATTGGAAATGCATTTAACAGCTGACGGCTCACACGGGTTAAGAATCCTCAGTTTGGAGGAGAGACAAGACTCATTCAGTGCCACCGCTTCAGTCTAGTCCCACCATAACCCCCCCCCCCAACCCCCCCTCCCTCGCTGGGCACGCACTGAGCAGTTGGGAGTCGGAGTTCACTTTTCAGACGTTCCAATGTGCGATGAAAACATGTGGAATGTCAGACGACCGTTATAACCCCCCGCCCCTGGCTGGCAAAAAGAGGGGAGGGGGAGAGGGAGAGAGGGAGAGAGGGAGAGAGGGAGAGAGAGAGAGAGAGAGAGAGAGAGAGAGACCAAGAGCGACAGAGAGAAAGAGACAGAAAGAGAGACAGAACAGCAGCTCAAACATCATCTTGAAAACAAAGAGAAGAACTTGGGAGTCCATCTGTTTTCCAGCGTGCGCTCAGCCATGCGTGGCGGGGAGAGAGGCCTGTTATTGTGGGATTACCCCGGGCCTCCCGTCTCCCACTGTCAGGGGGCAGTGCATCCAAGCGCCCGCTGGACACTGTCATTCAGCCCTCCACTCCCCCCCACACCCCACCATCGCAAGCACACTGTAACCCTGTTGCACTTGCCACCATTGCTGGCTCAGAAATGAGGCATTCAAGACTGGATTAAACTTAAACAGACTCAATTAATATTCTCTCTCACATATTTCCTTCACATAGTGTGGGTGTTGACGGAGGTGGTGGAGTGAGTGCAAGTACACCAAAGCTAGATCCTAGAAGCTAGATGACAATGGGCATGGACTGCTGAATCAGACCAGACTTGGAAGGACAACTGGAAGGACACATACAGTACTTAAGTGCCTAAATCAGGAGGTCCTGAGGAGTCAAGGACCTTCCATTAATTATCACTACTCCCATGGGCACACAGCAAACCATGCTTGCCTCAGGCCTTTTGTCAGGCATGGCTCTGTCCTACATAATCTGGCCCACCATCTAATCACAAATGCACATGCGCCTCTCCTCTCCTGCATGGGCGGTGCAGTCACACCATTGCAGTTTCCATATGAGTAATATGCCCTCAGGCAGAGCCAACATGATGCTACCCACCGCTGGGGCAAAATTGGATATTACATCACAAGGTAAGGGGGGTGCTGGCTGGTGGAGAGTCTTGGGAGAAGGCGGCCATTCTCCCATGGCTCCCTGGAAGGGCGCGGTGATTTAGCGCGAGTCACGCACGGCAACTCTGCCAGCTAATCACTCATAGACCGTTGGGGCAGGAAATGAATAAGGCCGGAGACAGCAGCAGGCTCGGGCTGGCAGCCGCCACTGATTACGAGCAGCAGATCCTGTTTCTGGAGATCGCTTCATATTAGGGAGCCGTCTCGGGTCGTGCTGGCCAACTTAGAAAATAGAGCATGATGGATGCCGTTTTGGGCTTTTTATTATTTATTTATTTTTATTTATTCTTTTGGAGTTTTGTTGAGGAGGGAATGAAATGGGCTTGGTGCTGCTGGCAACTTGTTCTGGCGCAAGTCTTCAGGAGGTCAAGGTCCGGACAGAGCCGGCCTGAGGGAGGGGAAGCTGAACGCGGAGGTGACGTCTGTTGTTTTGCTTGGTAATCCCTGACCATTTCCCACTGCTTAAAGCGCTAAACCTACCTAAATATCTCAGTCATAAAGGGCCAGCGTGTATTCTATACCCAGCCTTAGAGTATGCTAGTGGGGAACACAATGGGGAACGGCCATTTGGAAATAAAAAAAACTGAGCTCCACAAACAGAAAGCAAACACAGTAAAATGGTAAAAACTGTATGGAACACTTGAGTGCTTTCTCAATTGTGTGACATTGACCTAGGCCTCTATGTACAATAGCCAATTTTGGGCCTTCAACTCCCATGGAACTCCCATAGAACTCCCATTGGCACCACAAACACATAGACAGACAGAACAAACAGTCATGTAAATAGAATAGGTGCATAAACAAACAATTGACGCATAATTAAATTACACATATGACGAGAGGAACTTTTTTGTGGGCCTTTCCAGATCATGTGTGCAGCTACTTCAAAATACTGGTAATGACTGTAAGCTGTGATATTCACTCAGGCCAGGCTTACATGAAGCAAAACCCCTGACTGTCCAAAAAGGTGCTACAAGGAGCACTGCTGACTGACAGCAAATGCCAGATGTGCTTTTTATTAATTGCCATTCTCTTGCACACGTCACACTGAAGATTCAATGAACGGAGCCATTTCATATGAAAGACTGACAGCCACCGGCTTCGGGCTTGTAACCGGAGGGTTGCCGGTTCGATCCCCGACCAGTCCACCACGGCTGAAATGCCCTTGAGCAAGGCACCTAACCCCTCACTGCTCCCCGAGCGCCGCTGGTTGGGCAGGCAGCTCACTGCTCTGGGTTAGTGTGTGATTCACCTCACTGTGTGTGTGTGCGGTGTGTGTCCACTAATTCGGTCAAATTGGGTTAAATGCAGAGAAACGAATTTCCCTCACGGGATCAAAAAAGAATATATTCTATTCTATTCTATTCTACTCATAAAGATTGAAACATATGGCTAATGGCTCTGTTCCTGATCTTGGCTGCAATATTCTGAGGCACAGCAGAAGCTAGCTCGGACTACTCTATTAAGTATAGGATATTTCCCAGCCAACCTATTAACACTTGTAATCCAAGTGCAATATTCATTCAAGAAAGCCTTTGAAGTGATGACTTGGTGGAGCACACTGGTTAAGCTCAATTTCTCAAGCTTCCCTTGATCAAAGCCTGATAAGGGCTGATAATGCCAGTGTCACTTGAGACAGACAGCAAATAGAAGCATTGGAGGAAGAAAGACAATGACACGTCACGCAATCCCTGAGCCTCAGTGCCACAGATCTCAATGTTTCCCGCACAGGCACGTTAACCGGGCCCTGGCAGTCGTGCGGAGGTCAGGGGTTTCCATATGCCCTTTTCCTCAGGGGGCTTCGGTAGAGCGTTAGCCTCTAGTGCACGGCTGAAAAGCCGAGGTCAGTCTGACATTCGTATCTGCCGAAACTCCCAGCCGAGCCCAGCTCCAGATCTGCAGCTCTCCAGAGAGTCACAGCCAATTACAAGTACTGCTCCTCAGCGTCACCTCATCAGCTTTCAGCCCCTCTGATACCGTCATGGCTTCCCGCTCCTGGTTACAGGCGGTGAAAAATGGGATATCTGGAGCACTGGGAAAACAGTGAGCTTCTCCCAGACGATCACACTGAAACGCATATAGGCTACACATGGTAAACTCCTCAAGTTGCAGCAACTGTTAGGTGAAACTGCACATATGCCATGCTGGACAGTGCTGTGCTTCAAGAGAAGAGGGTCTCTGTTGCAAACCTGCTGCTGGCCGTCATGCCACTGATTGCTTGGGCTGAAGGCGTAGGATTTCTGGTCTATGTGGTGTAGTGTCTGTGCAGTGGGGGAGGGACTGTAGGATTCCAGCTGCCTGACCTACCCTTCCCTTCCCCTGCAGCTCATGGTGATGACAGAGATTTACTACAGGGCTCAGCACCAATCCAAAGCCTGCTTGCCTAGCTTTAGCCATGCAGGGCCACGTCTAGAGAAAGAGAACCCCAAACTGCTGTTGCTGGACGAGGCTCGTTCTGTTTTTTAATTGACGCATGAATTGCTTTCATTAACAAGAACAGTTAGGCCTACAGCTAATTGTTAGACAGAGCATCTCGGCAACTGGATGAAGAAATCACTCATGCACAAGTCCTGTCTAAGAAATACGTCGCTTTCGTGATACAATTTCACAACTTTGAAGAAACTTCTTCAGAGTGATGTTACACAAATATGCCTTTGTTGCGCTGGAATGACATGGTTTTACAACGTCGACTCTTCTCCGACATACTATCTTTGCTCTCGAACCCCAAAAACGGCCTATTATCATTGAACCACCCTCTCGCAGTTTCCGGGTAGTAACAAGCCGTCCAATCATTAAGCCTGTTCCCACTGCCAGAGTACAAAAACAAAACAACTTTGGAGAACTCGCGAACCATGAGGGGACCCCGATGAGTGCCAGTTCCAGTTGTTGTAAGACCAATTAAAACCGGGCGGAAAACGTCAAACTTAGGATCAGCGTTAAAAATAGATGCATTTGAACCTCCGGGAAAAAACAGCATAGCATACATACATCAGGGACATTACAAATCGTGTTATCAAATTAGTGTCTTAATCCCTGCTGATAGTCCACAATAAAGTTAGGCATATCATTGCCTAAAGTCTAGCGTGCCTATAAATTCCAGAAAAAGGCTACATCCCCACCCAACTTACTCAAAGCACAACTATGGTGGAGCTAAGCTAACACTGCCCTGTAAGTTTTCAGACATCCCATTTCAAAGTAAACAACAACCCTTTAACAGACCGCACACTAGCTCACATTTCTTTTAGTGCATTTATATTCAGTGAGAGGAAGTGATTACTTCATGTTATCACAGCAACAACAACACCTGAGATGGCGATTCATGGGCAGCACAACAGAAAATATGAATGGAGGACAGTGTCCTCCATTCAGGACAGTCAAGAAACGTATGGGTCTTGACTTGATTATCGAAAAAGCAAACCAGATGTGAAGGCAAACGTCAAATAAAAAGAACACGCTTCGTGAATGTTAAACTAACCAGCTAATCATCAAAACACGACACTGTCCAAGTCGGAGTTAGCAATGTTTCGGTAATAATTAAAGTTGGACAGTAATGGGCAATCAGTACTTCCTAGCCAGCTAACTTAAATTAGCTCATACATTTTTCGAATCAAGTTTTGCATCGATCACTGTCAGGCTGCTTCAGTGAGATGATGATGTTATTGCTAACGCTCCCCGTGTTGGCTTAGGAAGGTGGCAACTATTGTTAATTAAAGGCTAACTGGTGCTAGCTGGTTTTAGACTGTATTATACGGTAGCATACGCAATTAAATGAAATGACCTTATTTGTACGGATATGATAGACTTCCTAAACTAGCTTGTGCGACAGCTCGAAAAAGCCTAGGCAACTGTCTGAAGACAACCACTGCTTGTCTAGCCCTCTATGGTGTACACAAAGAGCGCACATACCTTACCAGTGATCAGTTTTGACATTCAAAACATAAAATGACAAGGACAGCTCAGCTACAATAACTTGCTTGTTAACCAAACAATAAATCATCGAATGAACCCAGATCTACCTGCTACACCCAGTGCATCGACACAGTTAGCTATATGGCTAGCTAATAGCTGCATCATAAAAACAGAAGCTATTGCAGATTTGATGTCAAAACAGAGCATCAACCCATGACATTGTTATTTACCCACTCCATACACAACATCATTTGCCCATTTATGCCCATATCTCAATTCAAGGCAAATCAGCAGTGAATTTAACCTGTCAATATAAATTCGTAGCTAGCTAGGTCGCTACAGCCCTGGCATGTCTTTTCTTCTTTCTGTTGTTTATATTCTCAAAGGATACAGTTTCACCACGTCGGTATCCATTCGCCTTTTACCCGGACTTGGAGACGACATTTTTGTATTCCTCTGTAAAATGCCAATGCACAGATCTTGTTGCTGACTTCTTGATCGTTTGATTTCTAGAGCAATTGTTTGTTAAACATTTGCATCAGCAAACGGCCGTCAGCGAATTATTTTGACGTCCCCCCACTTTCTGTCCGCAGCAGTCTCTCTCCAGCTTCAAAGCAGTGTTCCAGTAGCGCTCCCTCTCCGTCTCTAGCTCACTGTCCTCCTGTGGCTTCTATCCCTTCGCGGATGTCGTCATTTTTGAGAGACGAAAAGGGTCTCGTTTGTCAAAAGACAAACGTCAACATTAATGGCAAACACAAAATTGTAGTCTTCCCAACCTGTAGTGCATTTTGTCAATCATATCAGAAGCAGAAAAATAAATAATATTTCAAACAAATAGGCTACACACATAAATTAGCATTCAATTATTAAATTACACCCAGACAAGTCCTTGTAAATGATAATTAGATTACTCCCTATAAAACCAAAAATGCTAAATGCTACATAATGATGACTGTGATTTTTAAACATCTGTGCCTCAAAAGCTGAGATATTGGTAAGGAACTAGGAAAATAAATTAATTAAATAAAAATAATTAAAAAATAAATAAATAACAAAAAAATAATAATTGTGTGTGTGTGTGTGTGTGTGTGTGTGTGTGTGTGTGTATATATATATATATATATATATATATATGTGTGTGTGTGTGTATATAAGATGTCTACAACATTTCTAAACCCATCAAACTCTGAGGTAAAAAGTGAGCCTTTGCCACACAAGGGACTACTAATGGAGAAGTTTTCTTTCAGCAAGTGGGTGGAAGAGCAGCGGAGCAAAAGGACAGTGATGGAACTGCTCCCAAAGGGTTCTCCTGACAGCTGGAGTGCCGGGGTGGACAGGGCCTCCAGGCTATGGTGACATGCAGGACACAGCAAAGGAGCTCTTTAGTCTGCCAACGCAGGGAAGCCACAACACACAGGACCGCTTCCCTCTGGACTATGTGGAGAATAAGGTAGGCCGTCATTGCAATCTTCAGGGTTGGTGATATACTGAAGTTAAATTAAAATGTGTTTGCAGATTGTAATATTCATGACCATTTTCACTGGTGCAGCACACCATTGCACTTGTAAGTCACAAAGGGTAAAAAATGCTGAATCTTTAACTTAGATGTCTTATGCCTAATTTTTTTTTAGCAGACTGAGACATGACCTAATTTAGTTTTAGCAATAAAAGAGAAATATCTAGTGGCCTTATGGTAGGAATATATGCATATATTTAGCTAACGACCACCTTGTGACACAAATAAGATTGGTACGTGACGGGCGTTATGGGCTGTAACAGAAATCATGTTTGCTCAGGTGATTTTTTTTTTTTTATTAGAGAGAAAATGATAATACAATCTTGGAAAAAAGAGACAGATGTTGAAATCTACAGGGAGCAAAATATGCCAGTGCTTACCATAGGGAAAGGGAGCAACCTGTTGAGTGACTCACATTCACTGCTGTTGTAATATGAAGTTCTTTGTTGAATTTTAGCTGCTTTGGGGACACTTGGAATTGTGAAGACAGTAGCACTTGCAAGTGAGAGACAGACCTCCTTACCTGGTCTCTCCTTGAATTCTGAACCATTGAACAGCAGGCCAATAGCATTGCTCGACACTCTCCCCGTTGGTGGCCAGACATGCACACTCAGCTCACACACACCACCATGACTAACCTTTCCAATGCAGTCAAAAGTTGCAACTGATGGAAGATCTGCAGAGGCCATGCAGAAGTGCGCAGGACACTCATTCATCACTAACACTCTCCAGATTTTTGCAGGCTGGCAGGAGAGACTGAGAATGGGGTGTCAGTGAGCTCTTAAGAGCGTGAAAAACTGCACTCTGTGCACGTGCACACACACACACAAAAAAATCCATTTACAGCTGTTCTGGTCAGATCGTCAGTCCGTCCCATTTGTACCTCTTATCAGAACAAGAACAGGAGGGAAACAAAATCACCATCTAAAAGTACAGGATGCCCACTCCGGCTATCCAAAGATGGCATAGATTGATATTTCTATATGCACAATAAATGATGGCTGAAATTGCATTCATCGCACAACCTGTTGAGGAGTGAATTATTTTCCAAGTTCCTTCTAGAATTCAATGCAAACAATCTATAGTTTCAGTGTTCTGTATACAGTCTGTGGGGAAAATCTCGGAGGGTAATTGTCTCATCATAATGCGGAACTCTCAGTTCACCGAACATTCTAATCACATATTTGTGAGCGTACCCCTCAACAGGTTAAGCTGGGTCCTGAGAAGATGGCCTACAGACTTTCAAAAAACCAAATCCTTTCATGAAAGAACAGAACCCTTTTCCACTAAAGCCGGGCTCTGTTGGAGGAGCGCATTGACTTAAATAGCCATTAGTGAAACATCCACACATAAGCCACTGATGCACAAAAATCATTAGTATATTTTGCAAGACAACATACCAAATGAACACACGGACACCGGGACACACACACACACACACACCAGAATAATACAGATTTAGAAAAAAGGCAGACGGTCGCATTTATTAAATGCCCTTGAAAGTTCATTAAGACTAAAAGTGCATGCAAGATAGAGGGTCAGAATCAGCTGGAAAAAGAGCGCTGACAGAAAGAACAAAAGAAGCAAGTATTCTCCCTCACACAACATTCTGAGTTTCTATGGCACGTTAAAGTCATCCCCACACAAGTCTATTTAAGAAAAAAAACATCCCGACCATTAGCGTTCTAGACACAGAGAGGGCAGACATTTTACATACGTTTCCAAGAAGACAGTTTTGCCTAACCCAACCCAACCACTGAAATGTCTAATCCATGAGTCAAGAGCCAAATCCATGCCTACTCCAGTTCATTTTCACACGTCAAGAAAAAAAAAACACACATTATAAAAAAAAAGAAAAAGAAAAAGGAAAAGAAAGCTTCCTCACAGCTTAGGGTTGAACACAAGTCATTGTTAGCGTCCCCTCTCAGGCTTGAAATACTTTCGGCACTTCCAGAAACAGGACCTTTGTTTGTTCATTACTTCCAGTGTAGCCTATTGACTTTTCACCATCTTATTATTGTAGTTATAGCTAATGAAGTCACAATCCCTCGTGTGTGTGTGTGTGTGTGTGTGTAGACACAGTAAAACAGAGGGGAAACCAAGGTGAAGTCTGAGGGCTCTGGCTCGTATGTATTGTCCATATGATAGATATGCTGTGGTTTTGAGTGTATCGTCATCACACTCGCGCATGCACTCTTGCACGCACGCACGCGCTCTCTCTCTCTCTCTCACACACACACACACACACACACACACACACACACACACACACACACACACATACACACACACTGGATGGCAGCAGATATCCCCCACGTTGTCTTGCTCATGTCAGGATTCCTAGCCCTCCAACAATGACAACAATCAGTGGAACCTCGAGAAGACATCCATGAATATTCAATCGTGGAAATGTCCCCACCCAAATTTCCAACGCTCCTCTAAAACACGGTATCCCTCCGCCTTCCATCACTGTAAACAAGACTTAGTACACCAGGGGGCCACACGGATGTAGAAACAATGTCAGTCTTCAGGGAACGGCACACCATATAAAATCAATCCAAATCTATGATCCATCCACATCCGCCCAGGGCTCTTATGTAGAATAGGACTGCCACTGCCGTAATATTGTAAACACCCGTTTTGACTTGTCTCTGGCACCCTAGGGAGTAAGAAGGAGAACAATCAAGTCCATGAGTATTAGTTACTGAGTGACCGAACAAATTTCTTTTTGGGATTGACGTGCTAGTGCTAGTGCTAGCTACATAGCCACTGATGTTGCTACTTTTGTTTAGCACAAGCAGAATAGGGATGTTTTGGATGAGATTAAAGGGCCGTTCACACCAAGAACGATAACGATAACAATAACTATAACCATAACGATAAAAGCGTCCACACTGGACAACGTCAAGAAAAGTCTCTCCTTGTGTTAATGAATGTGATGGCTAGAATATTTTGGGTTCTGATTGGCTGTTAGCTTTTTATCGTTCTCAAAATCGCTCTGAAAGTGATCAGCAACAATATCGTTCTTCATGTCGTTATCGTTATAGTTTATGTGTGAACGTTGTCATTCATATTAACGAGAGCAATATTTATTTATAGTTATCGTTATCGTTCTTGGCGTGAACGGCCCTTAAGAATGGGTGATAAATGCAATACATGGTGCACATTAGCAATCAGTCGTCACCACCCGTAAGCTCAGCATTAAGGTGGAACTTAAGTATAATGTTGTTAACACTACTTCATAATGAAGTACGTCTGGCTTTCCCTTTACCGTAATTTCCTGACTATTAGCCGCAGCTTATACATTGATTTTGCTAAATTTAAAATATACAGGGGGCAGTTAATAGTGTTAATATGGTTTTGTTTCTTTTAACTTGCATAAAACACTGTCCTGCGGCTTATACACAATGCGGGAAATTACTGTAATACTGAAATGACTGTAATACTGAAATGACTGGCTAACCTGTGAGGGGCTGGCTCCCACCGGGGCCAGGCTGTGCTTCATGGAGAGGAAGAGGGTGAGGGCCGCCTTCCAGCCGGGCTGCGGCCGCTCCGCCTCGGCGCCCTCGGGCAGGGAGTCCTTCCTGGGGGGCGTGGCTTCCTGCTCGCTGGTGCTCACCCATGGGCACCAGTCCCTGTGCTGAGCGATGGGATCAAACGCGTTCCTGTTCATGGGGCCCTCCTGGGAGACAAACAGAATTGTTTGAACACCTTACACCGTGTCCTAATTGTAAGCGACTGCGCGACTGTCGCGTTGCGCCGGAAAGTTTGTGTCCACATTGTATCCGCTAACATTCTTTAATGAACCTTTGTTACGTCGTGAAAAAGTTAATATCAAGGCGACGCGACTAAAATAGAAACGGACAGAGCGACAAAACAGGGTTGAAGAAGTCGCGTAGCAAAGCAACTTGTCGCGTTCGGTCGCATCGCATTCAGTCAGGACATTCCAATTGGATGGAACTGATTTTGTTGCACGCATTCAGTCGCGTCACTTGCAGTTAGGACACGGTGGTACTGGAATCAAATCATCACGCATACATCATTCATAAAGTCCATTACAGGTTTAAAATGGATCCCCTTCTTGGGGATGGGTTCTTGCTCACAATTATTTTATATAAGCCTGCCAGAGAGACAATAATGTCATTCTGAAAATCAATAATTTGTGTATTTGCTTCATCAAGGATGTAATGTTTATTGACTGCAAGATGATATGCCCATAACTGAGAGGAAGCATTATGTAAGCTCAGTTACCGGATGTTTACCACTTCATCTGTATCTTCACGGCTTCATCTGTATCTTTATTGCGCCCCACATGAATGATCTTGTCATTTGTCATTTTAGATGAGCTGCATTCTAAGTAACCACAATCCCTAGAGTGAACATGGCGGCACCAACAACACCAGCTCACCTGTTTCACCTGCAACCTGAGTGGAGCTGATCTAGCCATACGCTGTGGGCAACAAAATCTCTAGGCATCATGAATACTACCAAAATGTCCTCAAAATGAACTGGATATAAAATCCTTACAAGCATTGTGTAACTGTAAATTGTCCCTTGGGGATAAATAGTGTTTCAAATTTCACTTGAATTCGACTGAAGCGGTCAGTGTAATGTTGGATAGAAGCGATCTTCTTCCAACTTTTGAATACAGCCTCAGGATGAAAACGGCATACTGAACTGTGCTGTAGCTACAGTAAATACAACAATGATGCTTGACAAGTCTCATTTGACCAGTCACAACATTTCCATAGGCATTTGCATTCGCATATGAGGAGAGCTTACCGGACTGCTGGCGGAGGAGAGGCGCGGGCGCTTGTTCTTCTGCTGGGGGCTGGAGGGCACCCCGCACTGGCCTCCTCGGCTGCGGGTCATGGGCCTCTTGGCCCGGCCCAGGGGGCTGGGCAGCTCCTCGCTGGGGCTCGGGGAGTCCCTGCTGCGGGTGCGCACGGCCAGAGGGGCCGCGTTGCCCTCCACCTGTGGGGGAAATCCTCAAAGCTCAGGGCCAGGTTTCCCAGATTTGTTGAGAAGCTCTTAAGTGCTAACAACTTCTTAGGAGTGTTCTAAGAACGTTCTAAGAACGCTCTTAAGAAGTTCTTAGCACTTAAGAGCTTCTTAACGAATCTGGGAAACCCAGCCCAGGTCCTGATCACTTATGTACACTTATGTATGTATGAGTGCCTCTCAACATCCCTCCTCGATCCTCGATGCTCGGTCCTCCAGGCTCGTTCCCACTGATCTATAACTAACACTGGATAGACTATCCCATTGTTGCCTTGCCGCCCCAACAGTTTTTATGTAGATCAGTGAGGACGAGGACCGAGGAAGGAAGGGAGGATCTATAAAAGACAAATGAGAGGCACCCTCTGTCTCTCTTATTTAGGTCTCTCTTATTTCAGTCTACAGGGTTGGTTCCTCTGGACGTCAATCAAGCCTGGTCCTGGTGTGAGTGAGACAGCATCACAGATGAAAATGTCCACTCACCAAGTTCAGCCCAGCACCAGGCTTTGATCTCTTTCCCTGAAACCAAACCCCTTAACAAGTTCCAGCAAGCCAGCAATTACAACTGGACTTGACGTGTTAGCTGCTTCTAAAAGAAGAGGTCCGACTCACCGATTCAGAGCGTGAGGAGTCCTGGCTGCGGAGTTTCATTCGGGAGAGAGTGGGGGAGGGGGAAGGGGTGTGAGCGAAGCCGTCGCCGGCCCCCTCCTGCCCAGGCCTGGGGGTCGTGGGTGGGGAGGCGGCCACGCTGGAAGCGTCCCCCTCGCTCCCGGCTGCGTTCTCCATCTGGTGGAAGTTCCAC
Organism: Sardina pilchardus; assembly: GCF_963854185.1. NCBI lineage: Eukaryota > Metazoa > Chordata > Actinopteri > Clupeiformes > Clupeidae > Sardina > Sardina pilchardus. The sequence continues at coordinate 29,865,578 of NC_085010.1, read as the reverse complement.
AGGCCGACCTTGCGCATGCAGTAGGAGCAGGTGAGGATGGGGAGGTTCAGGGCCAGCTGTGCTGGACTACAGATGGACACAGAGGTGGGAGAGAAAGACACGTTCAAGAAAAACACTCAGCACTGTTAACCAAACAAATATTTCAAGCAGTACAGGTTCATTTCGTTACCGTACGCACACAGAGAAAGCACAAGATCTCAAAATCTCCAAAGTTACAACAGCCAAAACACTTCCAAGAACCTTGGGGAAACTGAGTGTTCCCACATACCTCGCTGCCCATCCACAGAGGGCCACGATGCAGGCAGCCACCTGCACGGACAACGGCTCCGAGGTCATCAGCAGAGGTGAGTTGATGGCTGGGGACCCGCCCCGCTTCTTCTTCTGCTCGTCCTCAATCAGCTGCAGCAGCGCACTGATGGCATCTTCCGTCAGAGACTAGAGATGAGAGGGCAAAAGTCGGAGGGGAAACGGCTTGATTACAAGGTGCTTTCATTTCAACTGCAGGAGTTTGAAGAGTTGCACTACAGAAACTACTGGACCAACAGGGCAACATAGCTCAGTAGCAACTTTCTTCAATTGCATCGGTTTCAAGCATCACAAAAATGTCTCCAGCAACACCAAGCTTAAACCAGAGAATTTCTAGATGTCACGATTATCCTAAGGCCAAGCCAACAGTTCAATATTAGTATAACAGTTCACATAAAGTGGCTTGCTAAATTCTGCGGCAGACACCTGTAAGCATTAATCCTCCTTTAAACCAGAAAAAGTGTACACCGTATTCCATCAAACAATCTACCAAAACTGTGATTTCAAGAAAAGTATTTACTTCAAGTTTCACAACATACTGTACATCACAGAGACACAATTGCACCTTGACTCGTATGACAACTGTGATATGAAACGGTGGGTTTGAGGTCAAATAGGTCCTCACCATGGCCTGTAGTTGCTGTGGCTTCATAGCAGGGAGCTGTTGCTCCAGGACCAGAGCACTCTGAAAACGCTCCAGGAAGGTATTGAGCAGCTCCGCTGGCTCGCTCACCGGAATCATCCAGAACCTGTCTGTAAACATAACACCATGTTGGTTTGAGAGTGTGCGTACTCCACAAGGATTTTTAATATTGCTAGAGAATAAAGCCTAAAAGACATTACAAATTGTCCTTACTTGGGCATGGAAAGTCAGGCCAGGAACAATACTTCTCATGCTGAGTCTGCAACTGTCGGGTAATCTCAGATATGCGCTCTTCATCTGCCAAAAAAGTAGATACTAAATGAACCAAGGAAAGAAGAATTAAGCGTTTGTCAACAATGTACATTTATTGTACGTGGACGCTTACATTTTTGGTAGTCCAAAGCTGACTGCATGGATGCACAGAGGAAGGCCTGGCAGGTGGAGCACTTGAGCATGTCACAGTCCACATTGATCCAGCCATACTTGGCGCATCGGAGAGGGGAGAGGGTACGGGGTTTACCAGCCCATTTCAGACAGTACGCTTGTTAAGGATTATTTTTCACACAGTAGTTCAATTCTGATCTCTTCTCTTCCATGTAAATATTTGATTCTATGCTGCACACTCAGTGGAGGTGACAAGTTTCATATTTCACTACAAGTTGTATGTTGTTTGTAACTGTATGTGACAAATAAAAACTCTTGGAAGTTTTTACCAAAAAAAGACTACCAAATTCATCACCAGAATCTTTACCAAATTCTTCTGTGCACTCTGTTGGAAGTTCCTTTTAATGGCGGTAGAAGAGGGGGTGAGAGGGCAAGGGGGAGGGGGAAAGAAGCATGACTGGAAGTCAGTTGTTACATGGCTCTGACAAAAATACACAGGGTATGTATTTATAGTGCAGCCTATAGACTATGCCCCATGATACAGAGCCAAGATGTTGTTATGCAAAGACATTCAAAAAGGAAGATTCAAACAAGATCTCATTCAGGGCAAAAAGGATATGGTGTATGATCCTACTCTTGAGAAAAACGCATCTTTATTCGTTGCTTCGCACGGTGATTTACCAACGCCATTTGATGAAGCTAAATTTGAATCCCCCTGCACACTGAAACAACCAAACAAAAAAAATATCAGCAATATGAGTGAAACATCTGTAACTGACGAGGTAGAACAGTACAATCCAAGCAAGGTTATGTAACAGTTACAACATGTGAGTGTACAAAGTAGCCTCCCCAAATGTTCAACAAGGGGATATGCACATGCACAATATTAATGAATGCATATGTATGCACATCTCGGTAAACTTGCATGAATTTTCATTTACAACGCTCGAAATCTCCAAAACAATTTAAATGTGGCGTTAGCTGCGTTTAATAATCATCTGCCATGATACATTATACAACAAGTCTGAAGAATGTGTTGTCTAGTATGCTGACAGACCATTTTAAATTACAACAATGCCACTTCGTTATAAATTTGAGAATAACTTAACGTTAGTGCCAAAAGCTAGCTTCATGTATTGACAATATCAAAGAAATACGTGTGACTTATGCTGCTAGCTGCACTGCATGGCTCTGCAAGTTACCTCTACCGCTAGGTTAGCCTTAGCGAGCTAGCTTATACAGCTAATTAAACTAGCTTGAGAGAGCAAATGATTATGCAGAACGTCTGTCAAATTATTATCAACTCACCTGTTTGACCCGCTCTGCTCGGTGACCACGCCTTCGTTAAGAAGTTCTCTAATTTTTTGTGGAGATATAAAATTAGACTTCGTTTGTCTATCAGAAGTATCAGCGCGAACAGCACGGCCGCCGAACGTAGCCATGTTCGGTCCGAAACATAAACCCTTCCCTGCAAAATCGTCCACTATCAGCTATTTCTTGTTGGGTTCCGCCTTCCAAGTAATCAGAGACACTTGGTCACTTTTTTCTCCTCTGAGGATGATATCTACTTGTTTAACCGAAGTTGAATTTACTAGAAAGATAAACGAAGTTAAACAAAGTGTTAACCACTCAATTTGTAAATGTCATAACTGCTCAACAGATTGGTATTTTACAATTAACGTATCACTACCTTTGTATGAGTCCTTCAAAACACTACCTGATGTTTAATAGAAGTTCTGTTGGTAGTCATAAATAATTAAACTCATACCCTGTGCAAAGTTTCAATTTAACTAAAACGTGTTTTTGTTTGAATGCTTGAATTCTAATACAACTGGGCAAAGAATGTTAACGGATTCCAAAACAGACGATCTGCTTTAGGATACAATATTTTCCGCGTAATAACAGAAGTTAAGGATCTCTCAAATTGCGCCGGTGCATGCATGCACGGCAGCAATCGCCTCTGCAGAACGCATCGGACTTTTTGATTGGCCAACCTTTGCGCAAATTTGTGAATGGTTTTCCTCTTGGAAGAATGGGAAGTGTGGCTGCCTGGACTGTTTTCCTAGCAATCCGAACCGGATTTTTTTAATACGCCCGTGTCGTTTAATGATTGTATTGACTCTGTCAAAAAATGTCGGCCGAGGAAGGTGCTCACAGTCCGGACCAGCTGAATAAATTCGTGAAACTGTCAGGGAGGCCTTCTCTCAGAGTGGCAGGTCAGTCAAAAACAACACGAACAGGCTTCCTAGCTGGGTGACTAGCTAGCTAGCTTTTTAGTTTATTAACACTAGCTGATAGATATTCCTCGTAGATAAGTGACCGATGAAGTAGTTCGTCCTATATGTGTCATCGATCAATGATTGCTATGGTGTTTATAGACCACTTAATAATAGTAGCATAGGCAGTGTTTCTTTAGATCGGTAGCGTCATGTTTACATCAGCTAGCTAGCTCTTCTGCTAGCGGCTAGCATACTGGATAGGCACTTAGGTTAGCTAGCTACATTAGCAACAAAAATGGCTCTGGCTGTAACATTTGCTGACATTGTCGGCCGTAGTGACAACGTGTGCTGCAAAATTCATAACGTTACTCTTCACGGATTTCCACATTGATTAGCAACGTTGCTTCATTTTTGTAAAAGCAACTGAAAGCATCTACATGCTGGCGGTAACACCACAGAGACACTCTACCTAGAAATCTAGCTAACGTTAGTCCAGAAAACAAACAGCTGTTTTACATGTTGCTATGCAAGGATGAAACATTAATCGGCCAGTTATATTTGCACATAATACCACGGTAGATCATATGCTGTAGTCTTTGCACATGTTTTTTTCCGTGTGAGGATGTTTGTGTCTGTGTTATGTTAATTTGGTGCAAGTGTTTCCTCTGATGGATAATTGAAAGGTTGTGATACTACCCCAGAATTAGCCGCATTCGCTAGCCAACCGAACAACTGGGCTAATGACACAGGCATGGCCTTGTTTGTTTGCTCACCAGTCTTCTTGATTAGGCCTATCCATCTTTGCCATTGTGGTGTTGGTTTAGTTCTGTAGTCTGTTTTGATTAAGTTCTACCTCTCACAATGAAGAGTTTAAATCATTGCGCAAGAAGTAGGCCTAGCAGCTACATGATTGAAATCACAACGTTCCCCATTTTGGTGAGGTGTCTTAGAAATGTAAATATTAACCTGTTGACTGTAATTCATTATGGATACACCTGGCATAGGGTGAAATTGGTGAGCAAGTTCGAGTCGGTCCTGCTCCTCAATTATTTTGAGCTTTGTAAGTTACTCGCTGTAAGGATTCAGCCTTTTCTCTAACAAAAATAAAATATGAATGTAAATTTTAGCAAGTTCCTGTGAACTTTGCCGGGAAGTGGTTTTACCCAGGGTCCCCATGGGGCGAAGGGAGACAAATGTCAATGTGGAATAACTGGAGCTCTAGTTATGTATAAGGGAGGGATCTAATCTCAAAGCCCAGTGAGGAAAATACTCAATTCATTCTCAAAACTAATATAAATCATGTTTCTTCCAGATATCATATACTTTAGATTTAGGTTAAACTTACACATAGCCTCTGCATTACAGAAATGTGTAGGCTGTTTGACTGTCAGATGGAGGTGCAAGATGTCTCCGTTGTAAGAGGCGTTACATAGCCAAAAGCTTCCATTGTTGTCATGTTATGTATAGTGATGAATGCAGTTAGGCCTATTTACTGGCCTGAGACTGGGCTGATGTTGGAGTTCGGTTGTACAGTGTGGGAGTCTTGCAGGAGTTTGACCCTGGGCCTTATCTGCAGAAACTCACTGAAAATGGTCGGCTGGACATTTGAGCCCTAGCCTATCTCTGCCTTTTACCTGCTCCTGCCCGCTGCTATCAGTTGTTTGCACATGGGCTCTGATGGGCAAACGTGCCATGTTTGCTCAACACAAGATGAGTTGACAGCCAAAGCCCAGTGAACTGGATAGTTAGTGTTAGATAGACACTTGAGTTTTGTGTATCCTAATGTAAATACTTGCCTGAAGAATCCCAACAGATGCCGCTGGTTCCAGACACTGACAAACGACTGTTTTTGTTTTGTTTTGTTTCATTTGTAATCCTACACAAATCCACTTTGTCTTCATAGGATTTGATGTAGTTTTTATGAGCATCAGACTGACTGTCCCCTTTTTTTGTTTGTTTGAGTGAATGAAACGTATCCCGTATGTTTCCCCCTGACTAGTTATGCCTGTTCTTTAGTCACGCACGTGTGCAAAATAGGTTCAAGAGCACGCTAGCAAACCTCAGTCGGCTAGACACTGGAATGCACAGACCATGAACGTGCCTTGAGTCAGTCATGACAAAGGGCTCTCTGAGATGGTGTGATGCTTGAGAAAGTGTGTGAGTGAAAGAATGAGTGTGTGTGTGTGTGTGAGAGAGAGAGAGTATTGTGGTCTGCCTCTGTGTGTTTACTGTGTTCCCCATTGTCCTGCGTTTGTCCGTCTGACTGACCCCTACTGCGGTGACTGTGGTAACAGGCTCTAAGAAGAGAGTCCGCTGGCTTCAGGCTCGACGCATCCTCACCCAACCTTGCCCCAGCCTGCGGATCCCTAACAGGTTTTTGAGAGAAGGTGGGTAACATGCCAGCTTGGAGCCAAAACCTTAAAAAAAAAAAGATAAAAAAAAAAAATCCAGCCAGCCAGTCCATATAAAGGCAGGACCTCTGTACCCTTCTGCACCCCCCACCCCTTCCCCAGCTTTAAGTTGTGGGAGCTGAGTTTAGAAGCACCCCCCCCCCCTTCACGTCCCCCGTCATTCTTACCCCCCCTTTCTCTGACGTGTCCTGTTCACTTTGGTTCACCCTAGTACAGGCCTACCCTACTTTCCCCTTTCTCTCCTTCGCCTCTCAGGCAATCTGTGGGGGCTTGCAGACTCGCTATGAGTGAGGGGCCAGGTGCTGCCAATGAGCTACGCTGTATGAGTGTATATGTTGAGTGAGTGCATTGTCTTCATGCACTATGCGTGTGTGTGTGTGTGTGTGTGTGTGTGCGCATGTATGTGCAGTATGTATGTGCGTGTGGGTGGTGTTTTTATGTCAATTCTCTCACCTTTCTATTTGTTTTCCTTGCTTGTCAGTCCACCACAGTGATGGAACAGCACCTTGTAGCACACTGGGATTCTTGGACAAGGCTTCATTATTGTGAGGGTGGATGATGAAATAGCACTCCAAGTGAAAGACTGAATGGTGTTCTTATTTGACTTATTTTTAACGTGCACATTGATTTAAATGCCCAGGTGTAGCAAGGTATTTAATCTATGGTGTCTGGACATGTTTTGGGGACTGGTCACATGTGACTCCAGTGCTGATAGAATGTGCCTGATCACGTCAAAGGGATGAAGCTTGCGTAATTTTAGTCTGGCTCTCTTAGGACATGTTCCATCTCGTCAATGATAACACGCTTATCTCCAAGGGAGTGTCGCAAGCAAACGCAGCAAGATACCTGCTGGTGTCTGTTTTGTTCTCTAAATGAAGATGGTCTTTCCGTTTCTGTTGTCTCTTAATTGAATGGCTTCCGTAACAATTCTGCATCTCTTCACATTTATTTTAATAGTAAATCGTGTCTTGCCAGCTGAGACATTATGCACAGGGTGAACATGGGTGAGCCTTGATCCATTCTTTACAAATATTTCTGTTCAGCCTGTGACTGTTATGAAACCACTCAACCGTTAATTTATTTTCCAGGTTCTCTGGATCCCTCCAAATAAACAAAAAATCAAAACTTTCTTTCTAGTGCTGCCGTGAGAACTAGGTCCACTTTCGCAGCCCATAATGGCTTGCAGGTGGACCGCAGCTCTCCAGGAGACTGTGTGTGTGTGTGTGTGTGTGTGTGTGTGTATACGGCTGTCAGGTGCGTTGTGGCGTTAACACGGTCAGGTGCCGCTATCTCCACAGGCCACCGTGCCCCTCCCGCCCGAAGTGGCCACCGCTGCGTGGCAGACCAGAGCAACCTGTACGTCTTCGGTGGCTACAACCCGGACTACGACGAGTCGGGCGGCTCGGAGAACGATGACTACCCGCTCTTCCGTGAGCTGTGGAGGTACCACTTCGCCACGGGCACCTGGCAGCAGATCCACACCGAGGGCTACATGCCCACTGAGCTGGCCTCCATGTCCGGTGAGCGAGGGAGACGAGGAGAGGGGAAGCTGAGGGAGAGAGGGGAGGAGGAAGAGGGGAGGGAGAGGGGGGAGGAGAAGAGGAGGGAGAGGATGGAAGAAGAGGGAGAGAAGAGGAGGGAGAGAGGGGAGGAGAAGAGGGGGAGAGGGGAGGAGAAGAGGGAGAGAAGAGGAGGGGGAGAGGGGAGGAGATGTGCAGGAGGAGAATGATGTTGATGAAGCCATGCTGCAAATGATGGCAGTCAGTGTGACCATAAAATGCATGTTTTAAATTGAGACGTTACACAACTCTCCGACCTCGTCCTTGACTCTTCTGGGACAAAAAAAACGGTGTGCTGAGTGATTTTGTTCTGGCTCGCTCTACAAATCCCACAAATCTGCACCCTTGGCTCTTGTTTTTTTTGGCACTGCAAGACAAATAGCAGATTTTGGTGCAGGCTTTCGCAGTAAGAATGCTGTTAGGCTAACCGCCAGACGGGCTCTTGTCTTTCCAGCCGTCTTGCACGGAAACAACCTGTTGGTGTTCGGCGGCACAGGGATTCCATTTGGTGAAAACAACGGAAACGACGTTCACGTCTGCAACGTGAAGTACAAACGATGGTCGCTGCTAAACTGTAGGGGGAAGAAACCAAACCGAATCTATGGACAGGTAAAAACGCGCGCATCCAAAATGTGCTTTAGTTCCACATTTGATACAGTGTAGCCATTTGTTAATGTAGCGTCTATGCTAGAGGTTGTCAGTCCTGCTGTGATCTCCTCCATGTTCCTCTGCTCTGGAGGCATGGCAGATTCTTGACTGCATCAGTGGTAGTCTGGATTATCTCAACACATTATAGTTTACCAAGAGCGTTTTCATTACACTGATGTCAATCAAGTGTGCACAGCTGGGGTGAGCTGGGAGACTGTCAGTGATGGAGGACCTCAGGACTTAAGATTGTCAACCCCGGGTCTTGAGTCATGAACGTTCTGCTCTTGTAGGCGATGGTCATCATAAACGGCTTCCTGTACGTGTTTGGGGGAACGACGGGCTACATCTACAGCACAGACCTCCACCGGCTGGACCTGACGACCCGCGAGTGGATCCACCTCAAGCCCAACAACCCCCCCGACGATCTCCCTGAGGAGAGGTATGCTGGGCGCGCGGTCAGATGCTCAACTCCTCCCAACGCAGAGATAACTGGGATGAAGTTGGCTCATTTACGTCAAAGCACACTCACTTGGCCGTGTGTGATTCTTTCTCATTCTGTCCCTTGTTCTCTTCATCTCTCAGATACAGGCATGAAATAGCACACGACGGACAGAGGATATACATCCTGGGAGGTGGAACCTCCTGGACTTCCTACCCTTTAGACAAAGTAGGGCTAACTCTGTTATGTTCCTTACTCTTTACTTTAGTACAATCTGCAAACATTGAGACATTCACACTTTAAACCACAAATTCTGCCCAACTATGAATATTCTCTTAGAATAATGACTCATCAACGGCAGAATATTTGTCCCAAGCATGCCCAATTGTATCCTGCATTGCTACACTAATATGAAACAAAACACCACCTGTTGTGGTGAACAATTTCCTCTGCACCTGTCAATTTGCATTCATGTAATCCTGGGTAGATACTGTATACAAATGCTAAGCTAAACTACATTTCTAGGGTGTTACAAATTGTATCCGTAACTAAATTATATCTATTGCTCTTCTTGTGTACTTATATTTTCTTCCATCACAATCTCTCCTAGATACATGCATACAACTTGGAGACTAACTCCTGGGAAGAAATCGTTACGAAACCTCAGGAAAGAATAGGTACGTCAGAGTGTTACTGGACTTTGAAAAACATGAATAACTTTCCTATTAAAACCGTAGTAATCATCCACTGAAAAGATACACCTGCTCATGATGTGTTGTATGACAGGTTATCCTGCTCCAAGGAGGTGTCACAGCTGTGTACAGATTAAGAGTGGTGAGTCTCGAGTCTTTTGAAGCTGTTAAATATTGATATTAATCACCTTATACGCGTCATGTGGTTTTGATGCACAGTATTAATTCCTAACGTCATCTCTTTTAAACTGTCTTCACACACACACAGATGTGTTCATATGTGGGGGCTACAATGGCGAGACAATCCAGGACGACCTGTGGAAGATCAGCCTGCAGACATTCCAGTGGACCAAGCTCCCCGCCATGATGCCAGAGCCTGCGTACTTCCACTGTGCTGCGGTCACGCCGGTCAGCTCCCTGTGCTTCACCTCACAGCTTTCCACACTGGCCACAACTGCACTAGTCTTAAAGGGACACTTCACCTCACAGCTTTTCACACTGGTCAAGACTGCACTACTCTTAAAGGGACACTTCACCTCACAGCTTTTCACACTGGTCAAGACTGCACTACTCTTAAAGGGACACTTCACCTCACAGCTTTTCACACTGGTCAAGACTGCACTACTCTTAAAGGGACACTTCACCTCACAGCTTTTCACACTGGTCAAGACTGCACTACTCTTAAGAGTAGTGCAGTTTTGGCCAGCTTGACTGAGATGCAAAGCCTACGTACAATGGTGTCTCCTTTCAACTGTGTCTCCCTGTTGCTTGTATATGTAACATTTCTTTTTTTTGGGGGGGGGGGCATTTATGCCTTTAATGTGACAGGACAGTGTAGAGTGACAGGAAGCGAGAGGGAGAGAGAGTAGGGGTGGGATCTGGAAAGGACCACGGGGCGGGAATCGAACCCGGGTCGCCGGCGTGCGGTGCAGGTGCCCCAGCCAGTCGCGCCACGACTGGGGCCGTATATGTAACATTTCTGAACCTTAAGCCTAGTGTTCCTAAGCCTAGTGCAGTTGTGGCCAGTGTGAAAAGCTGTGAGGTGAAGTGTCCCTTTAACAGAATAGATTCACCAAGACTGGCGATTTGAGATTGATTTGTTGGTTGATTGGTTGTAATGGACCCTGGTATCTAACCGGCTCATTTCCCCTCCCTCTCTCTCTTCCCATCAGGCGGGTTGTATGTACATCCACGGTGGTGTGGTCAACATCTACGAGAACCGGCGAACCGGCTCGCTCTTCAAGATCTGGCTGGTGGTGCCCAGCCTGCTGGAGCTGTGCTGGGAGCGGCTGCTCAAGGCCTTCCCCCACCTGCCGCACCTGTCCACCATGCAGCTGCTCAACCTGGGCCTCACGCAAGAACTGATCGAGCGGCTGAAATGACGCACGGCGCAGCCAGACGCCAGGGCCCTCGGAGCGGCCAGGGGACAGGACTGAGACGGACGAGAGAGGATTGGTACAGAGCGAGGACGACGGACTGGACAGTGAGCACAGGATTTAGGTTATTTGTTTGTTTGTTTTGTTTGTTTGTTTGTTTTTTAAGAGACTTCACTCTCTCCACGATGCTCCCTCTGCCCCGGACCCTCTAGTGAGGAGGCGCACTGCAAACGTAGCCGCCTTAAAACCAAATGAACTATGGGATGCCTTTTGTTTTCATCGCCCATTCTTCCTTTTTTTCTGCCGTTTGCAGAATTTTTTTTTCTTCTTTTTTTTTAATTCAAACTATAGCTGAAGAGGAATGTTTCAAGTGCTCAGAATTTTCTTCTTGCCCGTGGATTTGTTTTACCCCCTTTGGCTTCTGACCAGCGTGCCCGGCTCCTGTCCTGACACAGGCCTGGACGGCAATACTTTGGTTCACACTTTTTATTACTCATTTTTAACTCGTTTTGTTTTTTTTCTTTCTCTCTCTCTTTTCTTCCTTTGTTTTGGTGGATATACGGATGCTTATGCCAGCTGAAGCGGCATGCGCCATCAGAACTCACGTTTTGTTCGGGTGTCCTTGCTCATCTGGCCAAGATGGGCTGGAGTGAGATTATTATTGTTTCTTTTAAGACTAATGCTGTTTGAAAGAATGTTTGAAAGGGTTTCATGATTTCCGTTCAACCAGCTGGCTCACGTTGTGTGGGGGGGAATATCATAACCACAGAGTAGCTGTTTTTCCTAACACCCAAATGGAAGGCCTTAATTCTGCTTGATGATTCTGGTGCATGTTTAAGTGGATGGAGCTCAGTGATTGAAGAACTAGCCTACAGTTGCTCTCTTTTAAAGTCTGCTGTCACAGACGCCAACCCTGACTAAATTTTGGGTCAGTTTTTTTTTGTTTTTTTCCACCTGAGTTCAACCAGACATACGCAGTCCCTATAAATGGCTGTGTTGCTTTTAACAATATCAGACACTGTTCGTTATCCCATTTTTGGTTCAGTTTTTCTCCTTTACAAACAGCCCTGTACAGTTGTCATGTAAACCAAATGTTACATCACTGTGAATATGGTGCTTCTGAGGTGTTTTTTTTTTTCCTTCTTAAATTATTGAATTCAAATAAACGTGCTCCCTGCCATGTTGCAAATTGAACCCATCCCATCCCCAACCCGCCCTGTGCCATTTTTAATAATCATTTAGAGCCCTGAAACTACACGACTGACATACTTTAAACTGATGCCGTGCCTTTTCCTCCCCCCAAGTAAAGTTTTAATTGTTTTGCTAAATGAGAGGTTTAATTTATATGTCTGGAAGGTGTTGACACTGAGCCTGAAAAGTAGCACTTTATTGCTTGTGTCCGTCGTTCAGAATCACACCTCCTGGGAGCATAGTGTGTTAACAGGGGGAATAAAATAACTTACTTCATTAAAAGACAAGACTGAGAGAGGTGTGGCCTATGCCACTCTAACAGAGCATCCTGTTAAAGTCATGGCTTTCTATTTCATTTGTGTCTTCAGTGAGTTATTTTTCTGTAAATCTCTGCCTGTATGGATTTACATTTGCACTTTTTAAAAAAACCTTATCAGGTTTGGCAGATGGAATGCTGTGTGTCCATGGATGATGAAAAAGCAACAATAATGTAGCTGGATGTCATTGTGCTGCTGCTCCAGTGAAGTAGTTCACCTGCTGCCCTTGGAAAAAAATAAAAAATAAAGAAATGCTGAAGTCACTATGGAGGAAGACCCAACGCTGTAGTGAAGCAGTACTGTACACAATGCCAAATATCACAGCACCTTGAGTTCAATATGATTGGCCTTGTAGCGTTCTTACTTTTTGTTTCCTGATACTGTGGAACTGACAACTGTCGGTTGGAACACCAGCTCTGTGTGAAATGTGAAGTGGAAAGGCTGGGGAAAGGGTGTCTGGCATCTAGGAACTCTGTTGCACTCCACCCTGATGCAATGCCTCTATATCCTACCAGCCCTGGACAGAACTTGGTGCTGGCCCTTGTCCCTGGAACTCATCTGGACATTCTGAAGAAGGCTGTTGTTGATTGTGGAGGGACAGCACAAACAGAAATCTTCAATTGAAACCAGACCAGGCTGTCGGTGATTTGGCGTTAGCCCTCAGGAAGAGGTCTCTTTGAAACAGCAGCGGGGTGCGTACATACGTATCTAAATCTGCCCACCCAACCTTTTCACTTCTTTCTATCCACCCAGTATGCAGTTTCTTTTTTTTTTTTCTCTGGCTGCATGATGAGAGCATTGTGTGCATGAAGTTGGGACTTTTTTTTTTCTCTTTGGCAGAGTGGAAGATAAGACACCCCTCTCTTCAGACTTGGATCCCTGTTGTGCAGTGAAAATGGGTTGAAGGCTGTCACCGATTCTCTGTAAATGTGTACCTGTTTTGTGTTTTCATTGTTGGAAGAATCAATAAAGTCCTTCAATACATCTAGATGGGTAATATGGCTCCTTCATGCATTAATACAGTATTTTCAGGTTACTATTACAGATGTTCTCATGGTGTTAAATGTGCTCCAAGTGATTTTGGGTAACATCACTTCTGTTTAACGTTCAAACAAAACAGCTAGTTCACGACTCCCTCTCATGAAATGGAAACTCTACTAAACACAGATATCATCGGTGATTGGCTGAAACAGTTCATGTTTTTATGGTCCAGGCTGCACCAAGTTGTTTTTGAAACCTGGGCTGTCCACAAAGGCCGTGTTCTTTGACCGTGTGTTCAGGGCACACGCCGCTAGCGGATGGTGAGGTGCCGTTTGCTGTATATGTGACAAAATTGTTTTAGCCTAGAAACTACATAACATCGCTTAGAGCACCTTTAAGGTCAAAAGTGAGTTATTGTCAAAATGGGGGAGAACCATAATTCTTATCTAGTCTATGGTGAACTCAATTGCCTGAACATCAGGGGGACATTTACTGAAAATTATATTTACTTTATTGTTATGTTTTCATTGTTGCCCAGTGATTAAGGAACGTAGGATTCAAGGAACGATTTAGGACTCTAAGGGACCTGTAATTCATCTTAATAATGACATGGATACTGTATTTCCATAGATACTGTATTACTAATCTAAATATGTGTACATCATGTACAGTATATAATGATCAGGTCAACACATTAACTGTAAAACAAATCACAACAGAATAAAGAAAACCATGCAAATAATGGCAGGCTGACTTTAAAGTTCATTATATGAATTCTATATGGTATTTGCCAACACAGGCATTTTAATATTTTTTGGAAAACAGTCACATCACAAACAAATAACAGTTCTTCTAAGACATCTGAAAAGTTTTTCAATAAAACTGAGCAAACAGAGATTTTTCAGAGCAAGCACCATTCTGCATTTTAGCCCCACCACATTTTAGCCAATATATCTGTGTGTCACCATAAAGTAGGACACACTTATGGTGCGATCTAGTGTTTAACCGAACAGAACAGGAGTACATTGCATTATTTGAGCTCCATTACTTTGTTAAACAAACATATTTAAAAACACGAAAAACACAAAGACGACAAGTAGGAGAGTCTTGGCGGGGTCATCAGACCAATTACATAATGTGTATGACTGCATTCAGCAGCCAATTGGAGAGGGGGCAAAGAAGTATACTGCCAGTAAGATGAGGTAGACCACCACCAGGGCTGTGCCTATGCACACACACACACACAAACAAACAAAAAGCAGAAGATGTCTGGATTGAGTCATGGATCTTAAAAACACACGCACGCAAACATGTTCAAACACAGCTCATTAAAATGCACTCTCATCTAAATCTGAACAACTATACTGCCTGGCAAGAGGAATTGTGGGGCTCCTGATCAGACGATTTCTGATCTCAATTTTATGTCCCTGGGATCCTGCCCTAGGCTGGGAGAATAGTGCAGTCCCCACCACACACACACACACACACACGCACTATACTCACCCTGAAAGTAATCACACTTTCCGTCCATGAAGATGTAGTTCACCAATATAACACTAAAAATGCTGGCCCACAGGTGCAAGTCACTGAATATGAGAACGAAGCCAACGTCCTGGAGCCAATGAAAGTGGAGACAATAAGAATGTTTAGGCGGTATTCTGTTCAATTCACCACAGAATCATTTCATCAAACATCTACAAAAAAACAGAACTGATTTAGAAGAGATAGAGGGTATCAGATAAAGCACTTACATAAAAAGCGTTGAACAAGATTAACAAGGGTATCTGGATCATACAGACTTGCACTGCAATACAGCTTCCTACCTCCAGACTAGATTGCAAAGGCAAAGGAGACATGTTTAGAGGAGTAGAGCTGATATTCTAAATGCCTGATTCATTGAAGCTCAAAAAGGCACACTCGCTTCACCTGAGACTGATGTTGTTTTGAAGAGCAAATTGGATTCCATTGACAATCTCCGGGAGTTCTGGAACCATCGCCAGCACAGTCACTCCAACAAAATACTGTGGTGGAAGAGAAGGGGCCAACCAAATTGATCATATCTCACCCAATAAGACACACTCTCAGAGTTGATGTGTACCTTCATTCTGCTGAACACTAGATTCATATTTCTCAATCTAGATACACCGCATAGCTGTATGGCTCGACTGCCGTATGGTGCTGCCACCTGTTACCCAAAGAGCACACGGATGGATTGGGAAATCAAGTCTCCTTGGCTGCCCCCCAGATCGGGGAGCGGCTCCGCAGTTTGATGGAATGAGACATAAGAAACTACAAATTTGACTTGCATGATTTGATGATATGAAAGTATGATGTATTGCGACATCGAAGCAACATACTCTACCTTGTCTGTGGATATTGTTATTTGCTGGATAAACAAATAGCGTGTGTGTGACAAAGGAAAAGTGCTTTAGTGTTGCTTCAAAAACCCTTGCAATTGAAATCAGAACGTTAAAGTCTACATTCACCAAGCCCAAGACTAGCCTCATAATTCTGACTTGGTTGTTTAAACTTAGGTGGGTGGAGAAGTCTGAGTGAAAATTCGGTCATGGAGCTTAGAATTCCTTGTAGAGCCCATGTCACTGATGCACACACACAGACATTCAAGGACGTCACACTACATGCAAAATCTACATTTTAAGTATAGTCTGTTTATAATGAGACATTCAGACTGGGTCCCTTTGTGAATTATTATGGTAGCCGGGTCTCTCAATGATCAACTTATAGGGAGCTTACTTTGTGGTTTTACAGTACTTTATGCAGTATCCCTGACCTACAGGGCCTGTGTGCCGGTGTGCAGGTGTGTCAAATATCTCCCAAACAGATTGAATGTGCAAATTCACATGTGCACATCCACATGCAGTGATCATAGTGGTCAAAGCAACTATTGAAATGGGTCAGTTGCAGAGCCCCCTATGGACAGAATTGGGTGAAATTCAGTGTGCATGCAAAGACTGTCCTGGTAATTCAGCATGCCACATTTTGTAGACGTTTAACCTTTTACGTACATCATGAGATATGTGCACATGCATGTCTTGAGGTAGTGAAAAAAGTTAGTTGCAGCATCCCCTATGGCTGGAATTTCATGGAATTTGTCAAGCATTTCAAAAATGTAGTAGTGAACCTTCACATCACAAGATAGACAAGTTTTGTAAACTTTTAACCTTTTACGTACATCATGAGATATGTGCACATGCATGTCTTTTAAGGTAGTGAAAAAAGTTAGTTGCAGCACCCCGGATGGAATGTGGCAAGCACTTGAAGAATGAAGTAGTGAACCTTTACATTACAAGATATAGACACACAAGTTTTGGCTGCCAAATTCTCAGAGGCTTGGGAAAGTAGCCCCCTTGAATCAAAAGCCTCTGTTCTTCCTCAGTCTAGTGGGTCTACATGCCCACTCAGTTTCGACAATTGCTGTAATTTAGAAGCTGCACCTACTAACTATTATTATGCCACTCATCTCAAAGCAAACCGAGGAGAGACAAAGATAAAGAAATCCACGCGTGCCATTTCGCAAAACTTGTCCATAGGCGGCTTTTAGACTTGTTACACTGACAACACGATGCCAGTCTTTAGCCATTATCTACTGATGAGCGTGATTACTTCCTTAGAGTGACTTTCTCAAAGAGACCATAATGCTTTCCAGCACCATTATAGTGATAGTACCAGACTAAAAGTAGGAAATGGATAACTTTGCAAAACTGAACATTCATATATGAAAATGGGATTGAAAGAAAATAAATGTAGAAATATTAGACAAATTTAGAATGCTTGTAAGTTGTAAAGTTCTACAAGTGTGTGGACAGATCAAATTGATGCCAGTATTGCAGCTACAGCTCTGAGAACTCTCTTTTTTTTTTTTTTTTAAAGTATATTTTTTGGGCTTTTTTGCCTTTATTCATAGGACAGTGAAGAGCGAGACAGGAAACAAGTGGGAGAGAGAGATGGGGTGGGACCGGGAAATGACCGCAGGTCGGACTCGAACCTGGGTCCCCGTGGGCACTCGGACCCGTATGTGGTATTAGCGCTGTAGCCTGTTGTGCCACAGCGCCCCCCGAGAACTCTCTTCTAACTGGACTTGATTACATGAAAATGCACCAACCAAAAGTGAGGCCTGACCTGTGAGATGCTGGAGTGGGAGATGATTGGCTGGATGTTCTCTGTGATCAGGTCTGCACAGGCAGCCATCAGCAGCGTAGCCATGATCAGCACAACCAGCGCCCGCAGCCTGGACCAGTGCACCACTGCAACACACACACACAAGCAGCGCTCATTACACACACACACACACACACACACACACACACACACACACACACACACACACACCAGCAGCGCCCGCAGTCTGGACCAGTGCACCACTGCAACACACACAAGCAGCGCTCATTACACACACACACACACACACACACACACACACACACACACCACCAGCGCCCGCAGCCTGGACCAGTGCACCACTGCAACACACACAAGCAGCGCTCATTACACACACACACACACACACACACACCACCAGCGCCCGCAGCCTGGACCAGTGGACCACTGCAACACACACAAGCAGCGCTCATTACACACACACACACACACACACACACACACACCAGCGCCCGCAGCCTGGACCAGTGGACCACTGCAACACACACAAGCAGCGCTCATTACACACACACACACACACCACCAGCCTGGACCAGTGGACCACTGCAACACACACAAGCAGCGCTCATTACACACACACACACATACACACACACACACACACACCACCAGCGCCCGCAGCCTGGACCAGTGGACCACTGCAACACACACAAGCAGCGCTCATTACATACACACACACCAGCGCCCGCAGCCTGGACCAGTGGACCACTGCAACACACACAAGCAGCGCTCATTACACACACACACCACCAGCCTGGACCAGTGGACCACTGCAACACACACAAGCAGCGCTCATTACACACACACACCAGCGCCCGCAGCCTGGACCAGTGGACCACTGCAACACACACAAGCAGCGCTCATTACACACACACACACACACACACACACACACACACACACACACACACACACACACACACACACACACACACACACACACACACACACACACACACACACACACACACACACACACACACACACACCACCAGCCTGGACCAGTGGACCACTGCAACACACACAAGCAGTGCTCATTACACACACACACACACACACTGGACCAGTGGACCACTGCAACACACACAAGCAGCGCTCATTACACACACACACACACACACACACACACACACACACACACACACACACCAGCGCCCGCAGCCTGGACCAGTGGACCACTGCAACACACACAAGCAGCGCTCATTACACACACACACACACACACACACACACACACACCAGCGCCCGCAGCCTGGACCAGTGGACCACTGCAACACACACAAGCAGCGCTCATTACACACACACACACACACACACACACACCACCAGCCTGGACCAGTGGACCACTGCAACACACACAAGCAGTGCTCATTACACACACACACACACACACTGGACCAGTGGACCACTGCAACACACACAAGCAGCGCTCATTACACACACACACACACACACACACACACACCAGCAGCGCCCGCAGCCTGGACCAGTGGACCACTGCAACACACACAAGCAGCGCTCATTACACACACACACACACACACACACACACACACACACACACACCACCAGCGCCCGCAGCCTGGACCAGTGGACCACTGCAACACACACAAGCAGCGCTCATTACACACACACACACCACCAGCCTGGACCAGTGGACCACTGCAACACACACAAGCAGCGCTCATTACACACACACACCAGCGCCCGCAGCCTGGACCAGTGGACCACTGCAACACACACAAGCAGCGCTCATTACACACACACACACACACACACACACACACACACCACCAGCCTGGACCAGTGGACCACTGCAACACACACAAGCAGTGCTCATTACACACACACACACACACACTGGACCAGTGGACCACTGCAACACACACAAGCAGCGCTCATTACACACACACACACACACACACACACACCAGCAGCGCCCGCAGCCTGGACCAGTGGACCACTGCAACACACACAAGCAGCGCTCATTACACACACACACACACACACACACACACACACACACACACACCACCAGCGCCCGCAGCCTGGACCAGTGCACCACTGCAACACACACAAGCAGCGCTCATTACACACACACACACCACCAGCGCCCGCAGCCTGGACCAGTGCACCACTGCAACACACACAAGCAGCGCTCATTACACACACACACACACACACACACACCACCAGCGCCCGCAGCCTGGACCAGTGGACCACTGCAACACGCACAAGCAGTGCTCATTACAGACACACACAAATACCTGTCCCAGTGATAAGGAACAGAACAACGTGCTGTGCTACAATGACCTACATAATAGAGAATAGAGAGGGAGACAGGCATACAAAAACACACACGATGAACTCAAGGGATCACACACACACAGACAAACACATGAGGTCAAACGTAAGACTGGAAAGGCCCTGCGCAGCGGAGACTCACAGCGGAGACTTACCATGGCCATGGCCTTGTCCATTGTCATCATTGATGTGGATATCATAGATATGGGAGTGGGTCTTCAGGGTGAAGATGAGGCCGATGAGGTATGCAGCCGGCAGCAGCACTGAAATAGTGTACACCAGAGGCCTAGAGATGCAGAGAGGCAGGAGCCATTTATGAGCAGTTAACACAGACGATGGGCAGTCATTCTTGCATCAAATCAGACTATGGGTGCCTCTCATTCAGCGTTTATACGTCCTCCCTAGCTCCTCGGGCCTCGATCCTCACTGATCTACATAAAGAAAGATAGAAGAAGGGATAGACTATCCCATTGTTGCCGCCCCATCATTCTTTATGTAGATCAGTGAAGATCGAGGCCCGAGGAGCGAGGGAGGACTGAATGAGAGGCACCTTATGACATTTTTGAACTAGAAAAGCACTCAGAGAGCGCAGACCTCCGCCTGCATTGTTCTTCCTAGTTTGTCATACATTTGAACTCAGATCGCCACCACGTGGCCATACCATGCCATTACACCACTAAGCTAAATACATAAACGCCTCTGGAATCCCGACGGAAGTACTGATCACTCCCATAATCGTATCTTCCTCGGGGCATGTCCGACCTTCCCTGAAAATTTCATCTAAATCTATCCATTACTGTTTGAGTTTTCTTGCTAACAGACAGACAGACAGACAGACAGACGCCGGTCCCCGATGAAAACATATAGCTCCTTGGCAGAGGTAAATAAACTTACTCGATATGGCAGTGAAACAAAGACCAATTGTTTTCCGTCTGTGGAGAATAATCATAAAGAAAAAGCATCATTGAGGTTCAGATTCACACAAGTTCCCCCATCTGAGAAAGTCAAACAGAGAGCGGGAGAAATCTGCCCTGTGGGGGTTATGTTCCCCGTTTTTTCCCAAAAGGGTCCTATGTTCCCCGGTTGCAATAAAAAAGGGTCCTATGTTCCCCGGTCCCATACAAAGTGGGGAACATAGGACCCAGGGAACATAGGACCTGGGGAACATAGGTACGCTCCCGCCCTGTGGACATGAAACATCAGTGCTCTGTACCAGATCGTAGTGGCAGTTGTTGCAGGAGAAGGGAGCGGTGAGATTCCCCTGGACGATGGAGCAGCCCTCACACACCAGCCTGCCGTAGGCCTTAGAGAAGAGGGTGGGGGCAAACACACCTGCCGGCACATTGACGTGCGGTTAGCACCGGTACGTATGGAAAAGATGGCTAAAGTGTGTGTGTGTGTGTGTGTGTGTGTGTGTGTGTGTTTGTGTGTGTGTTTACCTCCTACAGATATGAAAAGCAGAGCAGAGCTGACTCCAGCAGAGCGACTGTTGAAGCGTTGCTCTCTGTGCTTCAGGCCCCCGATGATCATGCAGATGCCCTGCAGAGAGACACACAGCACAGCATCCCCTTCACACACACACACACACACACTACATAGAGCACTCTAATCCTGCTCAATAGATCCAATAAGGTCCAATCCAATAAATTGCTGGGTCTCAAAGAATTAGACAAAAACTGATTTCAACTAAAGGGATTAAAGCTTAAACCTTTGCACAGACTCGTCACTAATCAAGTCCAGTGAGAAGAGCGTTCTCAGAGCTGTAGCTGCAATACTGGCATAATTTGATCTGTCCACACACTTGTATAACTTTACACTTTACAAGCATTCTAAAAAAGCAACATATACGTCTAATATTTCTACATTTATTTTCTTTCAATTCCATTTTTATGTATGAATGTTCAGTTCTGCAAAGTTATCCATTTCCTACTTTTAGTCTGTGACAATCACTATAATGGTGCTGGAAAGCATACGGTCTCTTTGAGAAAGTCACATAAGGAGATAATCACGCTCATCAGTAGATGATGGCTAAAGACTGGCACCGTGTTGTCAGTGTAACAAGTCTAATAGCCGCCTATGGACAAGTGTTGCGAATTAGCACCTGTGCTAAAACACTCAAAACAATGCATCTGGTTTGTCCAATGTAATTGCTATGTCCATACCAAATAAGCATTATTATTACTAATACTAATAATACCAATAATACTAATAATACTACTAATAATAATAAGCTCACGGGGATGAAGAGGATGCAGCCCAGCAGGGTTCCGGTGAGGGCGGCTTTGACGATCTCCTCGTAGCACTTGTTCCCGGCGCGGTGGCCCATCAGCAGCGCGGTGATGTAGAAGGTCATCTCCGTGATGGAGCCAAACGTGGCGTTCACCACCGCGCCCACCGCAAAGTTACTCTGCGCCGAGATGCTGCCAGAACCAAAGACAAACGCACATGTTCATTTGAAGAGCTCTTTTCCAAAACGCTATAAATCCATGTTTGAAAACATTAAAAAGTCATGTTATTTAATTGTGTGTTTCAGGTAATATCAATAAAAATGCAGTTGTTTTGTTTTGATTGAGTGAAGATCAATCATCTAAACATAAACCAATACAGTTCCACTGAAATAACTTGGAAAACAAAATGTGAAAAAAAAAATGATTTATGAAAATTCATTAAAATGGTGGATATAGCGTTTTGGAAAAGAACTCTTCATTTGTTAAACTGGTCCACTGAAGAAGAATTCCCTTGGAATCCAGTCATTGGGTAGACATTTTGTCCCCAAAAACAATGTGAGTATGAAAGTGTGCATTTGAATATACAACTTGTTTTCCCTCACCACGCTGCATCCACCGAGTTGTTGCAAATATTCACTGACTCACTCGAGAGAACGGTCAGATCTCTCTTATCAAGTTGACAATAGCAAACCCAGGAGAGACTCCGATGCATGATGCAAGAGCACGTGCTCACCTGGCAATGCCCATGCCAATGTAGTAGGAGAGCGGGATGATGGAGCTGACCGCGGTGGCAAACTTGGCCTCGGCGCTGACGTAGTGGCTCTCTCGGTCAACGTAGCCAATCACAATGGTGACAATCACCAGGGGGAGCAGGTCTGGATGCCATTAAGGTTGGCAACAAACACATAACTAGCATAAATGGAGACGGCAATAAATACAATCATTCAGAGTGTGCAGAAGCATGTGTGATCGCATGTGCATCATGGGTAACTGCTAGTGACATTCACCTGGCAACTTAGTCATAAAAAACATGCACACACAATTCATTCATTAAGGCTTCGATCAGGACAAGCCTGCGTCAGAGCAAAGAGGTAACAGGCAGGCCACACAGGCATGACTGAAATGTCCCATTTGCAGAGTGTATGCTGCAACAATTAGCTTCCACTGTAATCAATGGAACTGGTTACACCAGACATGATGACACAATGCTTCAGTTATGTGCCCGGTGTAGAGGAGGGAGGGGGAGAGAGAGGGGAAGAGAGTGAGAGAGAGAGAGAGAGAGAGAGAGAGAGAGAGAGAGAGAGAGAGAGAGGGAGAGAGAGAGAGAAGAGAGTGACAGAGTGACAGAGTGACAGAGTGAGAGAGTGAGAGAGTGAGAGAGTGAGAGAGTGAGAGAGAGAGAGAGAGAGAGAGAGAAGCAGGGAGTGGTGTGTATGACACAGAACGTTCAGATTTCAACAATGGGCTGAAGTAATCAGCAAATATGATTGAAATCCATGCACAACAGAACTTTTTTCAAAGGATACTGACAGCGAAAACATTGATGCCATCCACTTTATACTTGTAGTAGTTCCAGTTGAAGGCATGATAGCAGCACAGGATCACTGTAGTCTCATAGCCTTGCTGTAAAAAATAGACACAGACAGTGATCAGCTCCCTCTGGGGAGGAAACCTCAGTAGCTATTTTAAGAAGATGGGTCTGCCATGCCAAAGTAGAGGGATGATGAAATGAGACCTTCTCTAGTTTTTGGACATGGACTTCCTCTGGAGGCATGAGCAGGATGGTCTTCAGGGTGCGGCCGTTCATCTTGGCCACGGGGATGGCGAAGACCAGGAGCCAGGCGAGGAAGCAGGCCAGGCAGTGCACCAGGGCCAGCAGAGGAAAGCCCAGCAGCAGCCACACATAGGTGCTGACCCGGCACTGCCACACAAGGGGACACACACAGCACACAGGTGGAACACACAGCACACAGATGGACCCCACCGACTCATTTCACCTCTCCAATGAGCATTTCAGTGTGTGGCAGGAACGTTTGTATATATATGTATATTTGTCTTTTCGTCAACTGAACACACACACACACAATGTGAACTAATGGCAATCAGGGGCGCGTTTCCCAAACCCATAGTTGCCAACTAAGTTAGCAACTTGGTTGGTTCCAATACAATTTCCCATTGGCAACCAACTAAGGTTTTGGGAAACGGACCCCAGATCTACTGACACAAGCAACTGGTTGCCCTTTGCTGTTGGAAAAATATTAGAATCTAGCCAGTGATGGCCAACTTGAACAGATGGGGTAGTGTGCAAAGGTTAAGCCAATGCTGCGTCTACGGAGGAGAGACTCACCCAGTATGTGGGCCTCTGTGGGGGAGGGACGGGGACGAGGACGGGGACGGGGATGGGAACGGGGACGGGGACAGTCTCAACGGCCACAGAGGAAGAGGATTTCATCAGAGGAGTCGCCTCAGTTGAGTCCTCCTCAGGGATGGCTTCACAGTCAGAGGACTTCAAACAGTCTTTAACCACACGACTCGTCTAAGGGAAGGAGGGAAAGGGAGGGGAAGAGAGTCAGTCTGTTCTTTCTGCATAAAGAAAGAAAGAAAGAAATTGTCTTACGGCAAAGGAACCTACATCCATCTAATCAGCCTCAGATTACCAAAATCTCTACAGTTTACATGCTGCACTACTTTCTGTGTTTTGTACTAAAGTTCTGTCATCATGAGAACAAATTGTGCAACAGACTGATTGCACTGAGGTTGCTGTGACAAAACTGCTTCTGCAACCCCACAAGCCAGACCCAAAAATGCAGACATACCGAAGGCTTTCTGGAGGCATAAAGTAGCATATTTCTGTCTTCATCTGCATTTTGAATTACAGTGCTTTAACACAACAGAAATACATTTCATACACTAGAGATGTTTTGCAAAACATGCCATGGCATTATGAGATCACGTTACCTTTTGAATCGCTTTTCCAAAAGGCCACAGAAAATAGCATGCCAATTTGAAACACAGCTTCCCTAAAATCACATTGTTAAGAGATTCACAAGTTGGCAGCATTTTCAGACATTTAGTAAGAATTCTAAGACGAAAAGAATATTCTAGAGCAAATGTTCTAAATTCAAGAAACAGAGTACGTACCGTAGGGGAATCCAATGATGCTGATGAACATTAGAATACAAACAAGTAAGTAGACTAAAGAGATCCACCAGCCAAACAAAAACAAGTACACTATATTTCCAACACTGATGGGAGAACCTGTGAAAAGAGAACATCCTTAGTGTATATTAAAAATGTGTATCTGAATTAAGTGATTAAGTCAATATTCAAAATGAACATTTGCCAGCTGCACTGTAGTGCAACACGGGGGGCAGCTTTAGACATCCACCTCTGACTGGCTTGATGAAGTTCAGATCCGAATAGAGTTCCTTGATATCCTCCGACCGGTGCTCAAAGGGTCGCTCAGTCACATGACTCTTCCACTTCCGAAAGCCAAACTGGACACAAAGGTACACAACTCAACATGCAGTACACAGGTCCACAACACGGTGGAATGTCTTACACATTCGGTTGAGAGCCGAGTGAACTTGAAAGTGTGTGCTTGAGAGAGACTCCGTGTAACCGCTTACTCTGTAGTTGTTGGCCTCCCTGTGTGCTTCCACTTCGTTCTCTGCTCGGATGGTGGTCCGGCAGCTGCCCTCCTGACAGCAGTCATCGATACACCGCGACGTGCATCCTGAGTACGAGCAGTGATTTGGAATCCATAACACAGACTTAGAGGACATTTACATTATTCATTTGGTGGACACATTTGTCCAAAGCGACTTACAGCAATGGAGTAACATTTAGGCTATTAACATTTAAGCATTTTAACATTTAAACTTTTAAGGTACAGGGCTACAGCTAGAGTTAGAATAACGTTTAACTACAATGCACAAGAGATATAGCTAAGAGTTTACCACTGTATCTGTCCATACTACCAGAGGATAGGAATGCCAACATATTAAGTGCAAGTAGAGGTATGGAGGAGAAGTGGTAGAAGAGCAGATAGAAGAGAAGAGAAGAGAAGAGCAGATAGAAGAGAAGAGAAGAGAGGGAAGTGGAGTGGGAGGAGGGAAGAAGGGGAAGAGCAGAAGCACATGTTGGTTAAAAGCACAATCAAATGAAAAAGAAAAAGTGCAAACACGACACCACAGATACTGCATGTGGGGTTTAAGCAGACTGAACTGGCATTATAATTATAAACAGTCATTTAGGACAAAGTTCTCTGGCATGAGAGGGCAGCCAGAAGATCAATTTGTATCCATAAATACTGGCTTAGATCATGGACTTGGAGCCAAGGACCTGCTGGCACCAGGACTGATCACTAAAATGGATTTTAGCATCCAGATGACCCTTACCTCGGGGTACGGACAGGCATTTTGGCGTGTATTGGCCAAGCTGATGCGAGGCACATGGAGAGGGAGTGCCAGTCACATCTGACTGGAGTGTTGGCACACACAGTCGGTCACACACGGAGCTACGGCGGTGAGCTCTACACTCAGAGTCCCAGTGGTGATCTGTGGAGGGGTGAGGGAGAGGAGGGAGAGGGGTGAAAAGCAGATGAGGAGGAGGGGAGAGGAGTCACCACAAAGTTGAGGGGGCCAAACAGGCATCGCTACATTTAGGATTTTCTCATGATCTTTGGAACAACCCCTTGTACCAGACTGCTGGTCGGCCTACAGAGTTCCAGTTCTGATTATGTGTAACTAACAAATCACTCCTGACAGATCACATGCATAGCCTACAAGATATGGTGGGTCACTGTCACGGTAACACATGGCAGAAGGTTTTACATATAGAACACTTCGTCAATATACTTACAACAAATCAAAAATCTCAGTAGGAATTCCCACACTATTCAGAAATGTGTATTTTTCCATGTCTGACTTTGGTTCCACTGAAATACCGCATAGGCTGATATCTGAACGTCAAGAGCTTTTATGCTTTCCCCCAGGTCTAAGGAAATCAATGTAACCATCTTATGAAACATTTGAACAAACTAGCACTAATATCATGTCAAGAGGAGCACTTCGTTCTTCCCTTATGCGACCATTAAATAGCAGGTGGTATTGGCAACAATAATTAGTAGTTGCAGGTGTCTTCTAATTGACTAAAAAAAAAATTCGGTCTGTCTGTCTTGTATCACATTTATCCTACGTTTGTTTTCTCTTGGACCCAGAAAAAAATGCAACTTAGAAAAAGATGCATATACAAACACACGCATGTTAGACTGAGAAATTAATATAATAATTAAAACAAATGACAGAAAAGTTTTATATGGCTTAAGACCCACCTGAACTCTCCGTTGTGGTCCTACGTCTGCGTCTCTGCCCATCTGCAGACGCGTTGCCTTTGCAGTGAGACATTCCTGTCTGATTTGTCCGTTTCTAGACTGAGGTACAGTAGGTAGAAGGCTATGCTGAGTAGTCTAACGACTCATCCTCACACTCCACTGCTCTGCTCCACCGAAAGACGGACTGATTAGCCCATCACCCATCTGACCTGGGTAGGTCTATTTCTCTCCTCCTCGTCTTGCATTCTGGGACTTGAAGTAATTCTGATATAAGTTTTAAAAACATCCAGAAGTTTTTCCCCTCATTGACTTCCAGGTAATTCTGGAAAACTCACGGCGCATCTGCCATCTTTACCAACTTGAACTGCAATCTTTAGCGCACAGTTGTGTAAAACTGTTGAGTGTTGTTGACAGCCTGTGGTCATCAAACCACGGTAGGCCCAATAGTTTTTCATTACGCAATTAAGTGAGCCTGCATACTGACAGAAAGCGCGTTGACTCTTTTACTTTATTGACACAAACATAAAAACAGCTGCGTGGTTGGACATCAAATATAATTTTAGAACCCACTTATCAAGTGCAATTAGCACAGCACATGATATGACATTGAATGTACTGTTATGGGCCTATACTCATAACTTTATGGTGTGGGATCTGTAGCCCCAGCAGACTACCCCAGACTGAAGAGGTGCCTGTGAGAGCCTTCACCTAACACTGTGTCCTTACTCCTTAGCATAACACTGGATGCTTGTGGTTCATAATACCAATATCAATAGTCGTAACAGAGATTGTACAGTGTAGGCTAATATGCCTATATTCATGATACTTTTGTTCCTTTTTTTCTGGCAAGAAATCGTACTTTTCGTTTAAAAGGTCCATTTAAAAAAATCAGTTCAGTTCTTAAAAATCTTTTACATCTAAAAAATAATTCAGTATTATGCAGTGTTCTGATAAACTGTTTGTGAAAGTGAGCTTTTTGTTAGTATTTTGCAGCTCTTGCAAATTTTACAGTACTGTCTTACCACATTATCCTTTTCATTTGATGCCTTTTTTGATTGGATATTGTGAAGTTATTCAAAACATAACTATATAATTAAAACAGATGAGAATGCAGACATGTAATAATCATAACAATTGCAGACAAAAGGGAAAAAAAGACTACATCAATATAAAACTACACTCTTTAAAAACAAAAAACAAAAAACGCAGCAAACTTTTCAGCAACAGACAGAACATGCAAGCTGATCATGATCGTGATTCATGTCCAAGTATGCAAGTTGATAGTACAAAGAAATATGTAAAACCTACACTGCAATACAAAAATATGCCCTTTACAAACTGTACAAATAACGTTCCATCCAATGGCGTAAAATCATTGTTAAAACATAATGCCATTGCCATTTCAGTATCTTTTAAATGTCTTTTTTGATGTTGTAACAGATAACAAAACTGGTAGATTATTCTACCACCTCACATATAACAAGGCAAAGAGTTTGTGTGTGTGCACCAGGCAACATAAAGTAAATATTAGTCAGTTCCAAATGTCTGGCATCAATAGATATCATCCGTCACCGACAGTATTGCAGTACCAAAATATTGATGGCGCTCACAACAATTTTACTATCAAAAAAGTATTACAGATAGGTCCCTTTGATAGAATTGATGATTTTAGAATTGATTTTCTCACAAACGGCTGCAGAGTCCTCCGTACCAAACCATAACAGCTTTATGAGTTCAAAACAGCACAGTTTTGTGTTTTTAGTCCCTCAAACTAAAATATCACCCCGGGGGGGGTAGTTCTGATGCCTGCAAGACTCTTGAGGACCCGGCTCTTGGACTCCTGTTAGCTCACTGCATGGCAAGAGGCTCCATCTGTTCCACCTTCCCTTTATAGTTTCAATGTCAGGCTGCCACTGTTTGAGGTTTGTGCTTGTCCTCTTCCAATGACTAATTGAAAAGAGGCTTCTGGGCCCCAGCCGTGGCGCGACTGGCTGGGGCACCTGCACCGCACGCCGGCGACCCGGGTTCGATTCCCGCCCCATGGTCCTTTCCGGATCCCACCCCGACACTCTCTCCCACTCACTTCCTGTCTCTCTCTACTGTCCTATCATTAAAGGCATAAAAGCCCAAAAAATATACTTAAAAAAAAAAAGAAAAAAAAAGAAAAGAGGGTTCTGTAAGCGTAAAAGCATCCAGCACTTTTGCGAACAGTCTGTAGGTGGGGGGGGTGGGGGGCGGGCGGGTGGGAAACGCTCAAATGTCTCAGAAATCTGAATCCGCATCCAAGAGCTCTGCGTCCATAAGGTTGGTTCTGGAATGAATGGGAGCGGCCGCAGTCCTTCTGCCCTGGGCTGCCCTCGGCTCCTGATGGGTCGTCGTCCTCCCCGAGCCCACCGCTACGGGCTCCACCTCCCCCGCGTGGCGGAACGCTCCGTTCTGAGGCCACGACGGCGGCGAGCGGAAGAGGCTCAGCTCCTCGCGCTGCCGGTCCTGGAGGGGCAGCGGGTTGGAGATGAGCTTGAAGCCGCCCTGGCTGTAGCGCGGGCTGGGCGCCGCGTAGCCGAGACCCCCGAGACCTCCGCTGCAGCGGTCCTGGTAGGGCAGGGGGCAGGAGGGCCTGGGCTCGGGGAAGGAGCCGGGCAGGACGTTCTCCTCCTCCCGCTGCTGCCTCTGCTGCTCCCACAAGCTGGCCACCAGGAACCGGTGCCCGGGCAGCTTGGGCAGACGGGGCACGGCGCTGGCGCCGAACTCCCGACGCCGGTACTCCGTCGGGGGGGCCACGGAGTCCTCCTCTTGTCTGGCAGGACGCACCTCCTTCTTCCTCTTCTTCTTCTTCTTCTTCCTCTTCATCATCTCGGGTGAGATCTGGGCCTCCACCATCCACAGCTTGTTCCTCTCCTCTGGAGGGGGAACTGCGTCGGGGGGGACATGGACATTTTTCATGAGTGACGTGAAGGAAATGGTGACAGAATGTGAAGGAACATAACAATCGATTTGATGTGATGTCAAAAACAGCTATGCTCGGTCTTGCCCAGATATCCACTAAAGTTAGCAGGCAAACCAGCACCAGGCTGCCTCCCTTATACCACTTTGCGTTAAATACTACAATGTGAGTCAATGGAAGAGGGCCATGCCAAATGCATTCAAAACTACTTCAACCTACAGAATTCTACACCAAGCTCCTTTCTGTGCAGTGAATCACCAACAACACTCACCAGGTGTACCGGTGGGCGTGACCGTGACGTCCTGTGGCAGAATAGCACCTCTCCGGGTCACCATCTTGTTCACTTGATGTCCCCAGGCAGATGACATTTCCATAGATGCTTCATTCAGGTCAAAATTAATACCAGCTGCAAAGATACAGTTCATACGAAATGATCAGAGATCTTAAGATGATCACAACATATCATACATAACCAAATCTCTGATGTAGACTTCCACTATAATCAAGCAATTTCTGCCTCATCTATATAGCCTGGCTAACGCCTCCCACTTCTCAAATGAGACGTGGTCTGGCAACCAGACGTTCATTTTCTCGTATTTGAAAAAATGCCCAGATCCGTTCATTGAGCGCCACGGATGTCAATCAAATGCGTCTCTGCATAGCTCATCATGGTCTTGCTTTCTCCCCTGTTCTGTGATTGGCCTCCAACATCAGGCGAAAATGGGGGCGTTAGTTTCCAGACTGCCTTAGCAGCGTGAAAGAAATCACCGCGCAAGGCAGTATGGGAAACCCAGGCTATCATCTATAGGTAAATGTCAACCAGAGGCTGGCCTTAGGGATGGCAAGCAGGTTCCTTTGCCATGAATGAACTACTATGAACCTTCTATGATAATCCTCTATTTGATTTCTGCATCTGGTGATAACTCAGTAGCCCACCATTTAAATCACCCTGGTACCACCACTAGTACAGCGCGCTCAGATAGTGGCTGGAAATGAGCCTGGTTGTTCATGATGCTACCACCAGATGGCACTGTGCTTACCTACTGGCCCCTCATGCGATACAGTGTGCATGCTAAAAGACAGCTCCTTTTCCGGTTCTTTATTGAGCTCTTTCCGTTTGGAAAAGGCCTTGGCTATCATTTTGCTCTTCTTCAGCCGCTTTGGCTCGTCATCACTCCGTCCGGTAATCCTGGAACAAACAAAAAATACAAACAAATCATCATTTACAAGGTCTAAACTTCACAAGTAGTAGAAATGTGTCAGTCCACTTTTGGACACAGCTCCTTACTTGAACCATGTGCGTTTCCAAATGAGGATTGTGGCCTTGGTCCACACCCAGGTGCTCATGGCGATGCCCGTGCCGAACATGGAGAAGAGGTTAATCTTCTCCACCAGCAGGCTGGGTCTGTTCTTGATGATGCACTCTGGGATTTGCTTGTTGGTCTCATGAGCTATTGTCACATTGGCTTCACATCTAGAGACCAGACATCACAGATAAAATTGACATGCACCAAAACAGTAACGTACAGGTTGTTCGATTAACATAGTATTGAAGTGTGCATCTTATGGCTCAGATTTACAGCAATGTTGTATTGTTATTTTTACCTGTTCTAAATCACATTTATTGATTTGTTGCACAGAGAATAAACAACATATTCAGGTCAACATCTTTGGTAAGTTACATCACTATTGCATTCCATCATCAATTCCGCTGTTGAAAAGGCAGATAACTGTAACACTTACAAGACAAATTCTTTGAAACTCCTTTCCCATTCGGCTTGATTGAAAAAGTCATAAAAATGGCAGCCAAATGTAATAAAAACAAATCCGAAAGCCAGGAATCCAAAAATACCTGGAATGAGAGAGAGCAGAAAAGAACTTATTTAGTTGCATGGCTGAATGTAATATCCTGTAAAGACAATGACCTGCAAGGAGTGCAAAGCATCATAAGCATGTTGCATTTCCCCAGTGTTGGTACTTTTGCTCTCCGGTGCGAAGACTCACCCAGTCTCAGCATAGTCTCATTGATTTTACTCGCAGCCTTTTCACTGAGGAGTCCAGGATGATTGCTCTTGATGGAAAACAATGTCATCACCCCTAGATAAACAGAGATAAAGACATTTAAAGAACTCTGAAGAGTGCAGTGAGTTCTGTAGCTTTTATTTCCACACATACTGTAATACCACTTCATACAAATGACTAAAAATATCATCCTGCAGTACTTGGCCACTTTCCAGTAAAAGAGCGAAATATGGTAAGGCTCAACTCCTTGAAGGACACAAGTGTATGGATTTCTTTGTTATACATCCAGACTTACCTCGAATAAGGAAGTAGCCACCTACAGTAAGGACCAAGCCGATAGGTGCCAGCACAAACCCTGCACGGTATCGGTAGTTCTTGTATCCAACAAAACAGATACCACTGACTGAATCTCCATCCACCTGCAAAGGACAAATTTAGTGATGCATCAACTACATTGCAGCAAGGTCATTTTATTCAGCATGTCTCTAATTCTATCATCTAACAAGGACCCTTGCATCTGAGGTGACTTACCTCTGCTATCGCTAGTATAGCAACGGTGAGAATGAACGGGATGGACCAAGTCACCAAGTGGAAGTAGGATGTCTTTCCCGACAGAGGCTGGTGGGTAGTGCCCAGGGCTTTAAACGAGGTGTGCCAGGCGTAAGTGAGCATGACGAACCAGATGACCCCAGACATGAGGGAGTAGTAGACGATGACAAAGATGATGACGCAGGAAAGCGTTTCCGTGGACCTGCAGATAAGAGACACAGTTGTGTGACAGGAATCTCATCTTGTGCCATTTGTGACATCATCAAATACACAATGGTCACTTGGCTTGACCACTTACGATGGTTCTCCGAGTCGCATGGTATTGTCGCTTTTGCACACAATCTCGTCACGCGCTCCGTCCATGAACTGAGCCAGCCAGCCAATACTGCCGATGAAGAAGCAGGCATTGATGTAGAACAGAATGACAGCAGGGTAGCGGTTGGAATTCTTCCAGTCAGCGAGGAATGTGGCCTGTGAGATGAACGACAGAATAGAACAAAAAAAAAAGACCCCACGGAGAATCAATGCTTAAGAATTTCTCATAACTATACACCTTTACAATCAAAACACAGAAAAAAAGCTTCTACAATTGTATGGTGTTATCTTTGGTTTTTCTCTACAAATGTATCTCATTGCTCTGTGGTTTTACACCCTGAATGGATAGCATACCACTTGAGAAACATATTCACATCTCCATATATTTACATA
Source organism: Sardina pilchardus (assembly GCF_963854185.1). Taxonomy (NCBI): domain Eukaryota; kingdom Metazoa; phylum Chordata; class Actinopteri; order Clupeiformes; family Clupeidae; genus Sardina; species Sardina pilchardus. The sequence continues at coordinate 29,832,143 of NC_085010.1, read as the reverse complement.
TTTTCAATATATTTTCAGTATGTCATATAAGCTACTGGACGGTAACATTTCCTGGAATAAATAAGGTCTCTATGTGCCACTAGAGAGAGACTACTACAGTATAATCCACTGGATGCTCACCAACGTAAAGAAGGTGCAGAGCAGGGTGACGGAGCCAAACAGGCCGATGTAGGTGTGCATGTCCGAGTGCTCTCCCTCTGTGAAGAGGGGGTTGTTGCACTGGATGCCGCAGCCCTCCACGTCTTTGTACCAGCTGGCAGGATTGTCTGTTTTCACCAGGGGAGCCTCACACTGCCCCGATGAGTTGAACTTGAGCTTCTGTAAGGAACTCTACAACACAGAACCCATGGAAATAGCCGTCAGCACAAAATAACTCAAGACAATTGACTACATTTTAGCATTACATTTAATAACTACATTCTACATAGACGGTTGTAAATTATATCCATATTTTAGCTTTGCATTTGTTTATTTATCAAACATGCACTGTTCCAATGACTTAGTCGTAATACATTAACTCAAACTTGGGAGAGTAAAATGAAAAACAGTAGGCAACAACAGTCATACCTCGCATCCCTTGGGGTAGGTCTCTGTCCTTTCACACTTTAGGAAGCTAGGCCAGCCCCTCTCCTTGTCCACAATGCTGCAGGGCTTGCGAGTTGACTGGCACATCATCTGGCTGGGCAACTCCACCTTTCCATTGTCACATTTGGGCATGTACACTGCGCAAAGCAGGGGCTGAATGACAGCCCAACACCGAGGGGCGTTCCGCAAGCCTGGTAAAGGTACAGACACAATCACACGATTGGACCATCTTGGCAAGGCTTCAGGTTTGCTCTCGGGTCTGGCAGTGCAAAAGCCCCAAATACTATCACAGTGTTTATTATATTACTCACTGGGTTACACATATATCCAGGGGGAAGCAGTAATGTGACAATAAAACTGGACCAATGTTATGCAAATGGTTCCTATGTGTTCTCTACAATAGGCCTTTTTGAGGGGTTGGGAAATGGGGCTGCTACCCCCTATCAGAGGTGTCTGAGAGGGATTTAGGATTTCGGTGTGAATGTGTGTGAAGATGGGAGGGCTGTAAATAGTGAAGTTTATTGTAATGAGAAGTTGTCAGATTTATGTAAATATTCTCTTGTCTGTGCCCCATTTTCGTCTTTCATTTGGGCCTGCAACACAGTCATTTAAGCCTGCAACACAAATAACTACAGTAGCGCACAAATTAGTAGGCTAGTCTAATGCGTGAATTATTGTCACTGTGCGTTTGACCTGTCTACAAAAGTAAGCATTTTATTGCGTTTTAAAGAGCTAACCTGAACAAAATGTTTTATTACTATTATTTTCCTTTGTGTATTGACAGAAATGTATAAACAAAATCTTACCAGACCACATGGCCAACTTTTCCAAAACTTCTTCTTGGGTATTTGAGTCTTCAGCCAGGATTAGAGATGTGTGGGTGTATGGCAAAGGTGTGCCAAGACAAGTATTGTATTTCAGGACTTCGCAAGTTGTCGTTTTCTTGCAATTATCGTTCAGAATGGACTGGTTTAGAAACACCGTGGCTGCATGAGTGACCATCAAGGAGGAAGCCCAAACGCAAAGCATCCCAAATCTCCCAACAATGGAGTAAAAACCTTGGGAAGACATCTTGAACGATCCAACTGGGCAATATTATATCCACGCGGATTTTAAACAAAATTCGTCCAAGCAAGTTACAAATATGTCGAACTAAAGAAAAGCCGTCGATCAAAGAACTTCTGAAATTTCATTTTCCAGGCTATAAACGTTTATAACGCAATCCGAAACTTTTTCATGTTGGAGATCTCGTTGTTCCAGCGTTGTATCTCTCATTGTATCTAACTTCCACACGAAGTTCCACACTAATGGTTCGAAAGTCTTCTTCTTCAGTAGGCTAGACTTCAACTAAGTCTTTCTATGTTTTCCAGAATGAATCAAACAAATCAAATGAGAAACTGCAAAAGATTCACCATCCCCCCACACAGAAGAGGCAGCGAAAAACTCTTGCCATGAAAAGTCTGAAACTCTGTAATACGATCCGCAACCTATGCGTTACATCCCCCCTTAAATGCTCCCCCTCTTCTTTCTCCCACTTTGGTGCAAAAGGCAATTTGTGTGTTAGTTAACACTCACTAAGAGAGAAAAATCGTACTGATCCGATACCTCGGTCATATATCCAACGAGATGTTTTCAACCTTGCCCTGAAGTCCGCTACTTTTTTTCAGTGCCTGTGGTATGCACATGGAGGGGGAGAGCCAAAATAACAAAAACTGGGCTCCCATCCCCCCCTTTAGAGGGAAAAATGGCTTTATACGAATACCAAAACAATCTACCTGAGAATGCAGTTGCTTTGGCTACATCTTCATGCTCTTCACCTTCATGCACAAATTCATCACTGACAATAAATAATTGTAAATTAGGGCGCCTAGAGAGATTTTAGACGATTTTGCTATTGAATATAGCCTAATTTAGTGACTATGGGAGAGGGGTCTTACATCATTGCACAAGCATCCTTTCCCTCAAGAGTAGTTATTAATAGTACATTCCTAGTGTATTTGGTGATTAATCAGAACTATACTTGTATTTAAATGTATAGTTTTTGTCCTTGTCCTAGACTCTATACTTATCCTTGTCTAGTTCACTAAGGTTGAATACCACACATGAAATGAATGTCTATTCAAATTAGTGAGAAAAAACTGTTTATTTTATACTGGAACAACATAAAATCTGTTTCCTTGGGGACCCTCATAATGGTAATGTACTTCCTCCCTCAAAGTTAAGGTGGTTTATTGCTTGATTAATTCATACATCTGTATCCAGTTGTATGTTGCATGTTTTTATACTTTCGGGTTATGCCTTAATTTGTAGGCGTGTTTTAACATCTTTTAAGTTTATTTTCGTAATAGATATATAGCCTATATATTTGTAGTAGACACTGATATTTGCTGCTGCAATTGAATGAGTAAATAGTACCAAACTCTCCTACTAATGAATCAGCTGGCTGAACCTTGAAAAGCGATACAGCCTTACTTTTGCTTAGTTTCCAGTTGCCCGAGCTGTAATACACTACAGTGGCTGGTGGAGTACACCTCTGTTTTAATGTTGCTCGGCACAACATAGGGCCTCCTTAAAATCCAGGGCAACATGTCTGCCTGGGAATGACTCAGTGAGGCGGACCAGGGACCACACACACAGCATGCAAGCCCCAAGCTGGAGCAACTGGCCAAAACTCTCTCTCTCTCTCTCTTTCTCTCTCTCTCTCTCTCTCTCTCATTCCCTCCCTCTGTCATTTTCTCCGCCTTCTCCCTACAATCGCACATACAATTTTGAGACAACACACAGGCAAACAAAATACCCAACTGACTAAACACAAATAAGTAATACTTTACAACATGTTTGTAGAGTATAATTTGTGTAGCCTGTAACAAAATTAGTTGTGATGGCTAAATAAACTATAACTATAATTTAATCAATGTGTTTGCAATACCTTTGATGGAATATTGGGTCAATTAGCAGAAGTATAACAGTGTCATCTATTGTGTGTGTGTGTGTGTGTGTGTGTGTGTGTGTGTGTGTGTGTGTTCGCTTGTGAGTGTGTGGAGGGTAATAGTGTGTGTGTGCCTGCTTGACTGCATATGTTTGTTTTAGGAAATCTCGTACAGGCATTCATTTCCAGGAGGATTGATCCCTGCAATGGGCTTTCAGAATACATATTCCTAATATAAAGAATATATTTTCAGGTGATACAAAGTTCTCATAAAACCATACTCCAATATTTAAGCCCCTTCACTTCTAGTCCCAGAATTTACTTTAAAGCACTATTGCTTGTTTAGCCTATACATATACTGTAACTGCATTAGTTATCAGACATGCACCAGCACACACCTTCCACCTCTCAGGTCACAGGAGAACTTAACATGGTTCAGGTCACAGGAGAACTAAACATGGTTCAGGACTCACAGGAGAACTAAACATGGTTCAGGACTCACAGGAGAACTAAACATGGTTCAGGACTCACAGGAGAACTAAACATGGTTCAACTCTGGAACCAACTCCTGGTCTGGATGGACTCAAAAAAGCCCCAAATGTAACAGTTGCCACTTGCCAGTTTCAAATCAAGAGCGAACTGTTCTCATCTTTCTGCTAACTGATTAAAATACATTCCTTAATCAAATGCACTCCTTTAATTGCTTGGTGTATTTTATGTATTCCACTCATCCGATCCTGGAATTTACTATTTAAATGATTTATAACTCTTGCCTTTCTATGCTTTTATTCACTATTATTTTTTGCTCTTGTTTATGTACACTGAATTACCCTGAGTATGAAATGCTCTAATTAAATGTGCCTTAGAACATGTTTATTAAAAAACAAAGTTTGGGAGGAGCCCATAGGGTTGATTGACAGCCATCACTGCCCCACTTCTATTTCTAAACCCTTTAAACCTGCCCACTACATCATATGGTCCAGTGTTGCAAAGCCTTCTTATTGATATTACCCCTCATCCACTGGGGGTGTCAGCCGACATCACATGCACACATCTCCCCTATAGGCATCCCAGAACCACAGCCTGCTATCAAGCCAAATACACTCGTTCTCAACACTTGATATCAAACAATCCAACGGCCGATTACTGAAATATTGCTCCGTTTACATGAAAATGGTGCAGGGCTGGTTAACACATGATATGGTCTCTATACCATAAGTCAACTTTTTCATGCAATACCATCCTGTTGGCTGGCACAAAATAAACATGACATTTTTGTGGTATCTGAAGACCAGATTGTTACAGATTCCTTTAGCAATAACAGGAAGAGTGCACTACGGGACAGAGTGAGATGCTGAACTCTCTTGCGAGTCCTCCCTCAGTACATTTCATATAGCTGCAGGATATCTGCGCATCTCAACAAGCTAAATTTCTAAAGACTTTTTAGAGACATTATTAAGACCATGATGAATTAAATTTAAGGCTTACGTGAAATACGACAAAGTTCCGGAATTACGTTCAAAGTAGTAGTTGCAGTTTTATTATGGTACGAATATCTTGGACCTATGACACACGGCACGCACTATGAATGCCACAAACACATTTCTTTCTCTCTCAAAAAAAGATGTGATGGAAGCGGTAAATAAAAATAGCTATTTAAGACTTAACTGAATGTTATTCGAGACCTACGTATATCTGAACGTATTTAAGATTTTTTTAAAGGTATAAAATTGAGATATTATTTTATACATTTTAAGACACTGTGGAAGTCTGAAGTTGAAATGTTGCCCATGGATACAGAAGACTAACATAATTAAAAATCACATGAGAACATTACATCAAAACTAGATGTACCCCAGAGCGGTACACAATATGTATCTCCAGCGTTACTAGTTGGTGTGTATGTGTGTGCCTGCATGTGTGTGTTCCAGGTTATAACTGAGAATGTGTGTGTGCCTGCATGTGTGTGTTCCAGATTATAACTGTGAATGTGTCACACAGTTTATGTGTGTGTGTGTGTGTGTATGTGTTTGTGAGAGCTTGTCAGTGACTCAATGTTCAAGGTCAATGGGTGAAAAGGCAAAATTCAATATATTGTTGACATATTCATGAATTCATGAAACTTGGGGCATGCCCACAGGCTGTCAGGGTTATCACAAGTTGGTGCAGTTCAGAAGATCTCAACCAGACTGGGGATTAAACCTGGTAACCCCCAGGCTGGAAACCTCCCTATTTCTCTATCCAACTTCCGTTACAAATCTGCGGGGACCAATCACAGACTGGCTTATTCACCTGGCGCACCCGGATCACTGGTATGATTGTTTGATGGACTATCCAATTACATTTGAACTATGCCCGTTGGTCACACCAAGTAAGTAGTGCAGTACATTTGCTATGCATTAGAAAATACAGATAGACTCCCAAGACTAATGTTGAATCTTAAAAGGTTGTCTGGTGATAGCCAGGCTAGACTGTACACCCGTCGGCCTGTAGATGGTGGTGTTGAGCAAAGGGTGTCTGGTAGAGGATGGTTAGAAGAGGAGTTACATGGCAGGACTGTCACACTCACACACATATAAACACACACATCATGCACACACACAGGCACGCATACACAAACACACGCATGTTCATGCACGCACACACACACACACACACACACACACACACACACACACACACACACACATATATAAACACACGCACGGCACGTACAAGTATACACAAAAGTTGCAAGAGAAGGGGATGGAGTAGTAAATGAAGACAAACAAACAAACAAACAAAAATCTTCTGTGAAAGTCTAGTGCTACTTGGGCCCACCAAATTTCATGGCCCCCGGTGTTTCAATGTCCCGGGAATCGAAGTTGTTGACAGGGAAAAATAGTAAATTAATTAATTAAAAAATAAAATTAAAAACGTTCACATTCCCAGTTCAATTATGACCACTACGCTAGCGGTAGTCATAATAATCTTCACATTGGCACGAGTAGTGCATGGATAGCTCATTGATCATTGTCAGAAGACATTTTGTTTAGGAAGATATTTTATATATTTTTATATTGGCAGGAGATTCAAGTTTTTTTTAAAAAAAGGTAAATATGTTTATTGAAAATCAAGAAAACATGTATTTCAATGTTCAAAAACACGTAAATGAATACATGATTGAAACATTATGACTGGATAAAAACAGCTTGAATGGATACAAATAGCTCACTGGGAACTAACAGGATAGTACAAAACAATGTAGCCCTTACATTGACTTGTATAAAGTATGTAAAAGTCTCTTTACTGGACAGATTCAACTCATCAAACAAAAGAATATCACATTCCATATGGATGTGCAGCCAGATGTACAAAACTCCCTGCTTTTTTGTCCAATGTCCATTGACCTTGGAATTGTTGAAAGCCTCACAAATTGTGATTTTAAATGGCACTACTGAGCATAAGGATAGGTTGCCATCTGAAGGTGATCTTTTGACTCCACAGAGTTCAACTCAGGCTGGTGCTATAGAAACAGCAACTCAGCAACGATATCCATCAACTGATGTTGAAAGGATAATCATGTTCCTTCTGTACAAAGTTTCCTTGAATAAAAATATATAGAAGAAGAGGAGCCTGACGGGAGGAGACCAGAAGCTCCATCAGAATATGTACCAGTCAGTCATCCTTACATCCATTGGCAGCTTACAGTACAGTGCACATCGGCAATAAGGGCAGAACATTGGCCTTGGTCCTCACTCCAGTTCTGAAGCGTGGGGAGCACGGTCCATGGAACACGAATCCATCCCACAGAGCCAGCCCGGTCAACGAAATGGATCTGACCGGTGGGCCACGCTGTACTGCTGAAGCTGGATCTGGTCCTTGATCTGATTGATGAGATTTTGTGACAAGAAGATCCCAACAAGCTGTTGAACACAATGAGGAAATAATTAGAGAACTAAACATCGAATGTTTACGGTGACCTTAAAAAAAAGCTTGCTAGGCCTCACACATCGGGAGTGTGGGAAATGTCTCCACAAATACGCTCTTACCTGAGGGACGGCCAAACCCAGGGCTATGCCTCCTAGAAGGAACAGGTTGCTGTGGATCCAGTTGACCAGCTTGTCTATGCAGCCACTGGTATTGATGACCTCTCCTGCTTTGCTATCACTGAGCTGCTGGGTCTCATACCCACACATGGTGTTTATTACGGACTGGCATGGAGAGAGGGAGGACACAGAATGAGAACAACTCCAGGGCAGGCACAACCTCTTCACACCAGCAGATCATTCATTGTATTATGTAAATTGAGTCACACACACACACACACACACACACACACACACACACACACACACACACAAATTGAAACACAGAGTGAAGGAACCTTTTAGGAATGAAGGAATTAAGTCAATCCTCACTTTACACTCTTCAAAGCAAAGGTGAACAAATCAAATCACATCACTAACCTTGTCTTCAGAGCGCAAGCAGCAAGAGAAGGGCACACCACAGCTCTCACGGCTGCGGAACTGGCTCTTGGTCTGACTGTCGGTGCAGTTGAAGTACATGTTCTGGGACCAGTCTTTATAGGAAATACCGCCACAGCAGCTAAACTGGGACATTGATCATCGACAGATTTTACATCCGACTGCAGGAGACAAACACCACTACTGACATAGTACTGTACTGTATAGGCCTAGTAATTCTATTTTGTTACTGTTTATATAATATTTCACTTTTTTGCTCATTTTCATTTGACACTATACTTACTGCTTAGGGGTAGCAAGATTTATCTAAGCTTTATTTTACAGTAAATATGTATAAATATGAAAATAAAACAAACCCTGTAAAGATTATTTGCAACATATTATAGTCGCCTGGTAAACAAAGACCGATGACATCAACATGGGTAGATAATAAACATTTGTCCAATATTGAATTATATATTGAATACAGTAAAATGTTCTGCATTAATAATTGTAGTTCTCACCTCTTTCTGACCAAAGTCGATGAGATTTTGTAAATCCAGATCATCCCTGTAATGGACAATGGCTCTGTTTATGACCTCAGTCACTTTGCCCCGGGCCTATGAGAGTAAAAAAAAATATCATCCCTATTCAAAATTTTATTCTCTCGATTGGATTACCACATCAAAACCACCAAACATTCTCCTTGAAACTATAAACACGATTAAATGTCTCTAGTCACAAAGCTTGTATCTAAGACATCTTACAAGACAACAGCACTCAAAATGTATTTTATGGAAATCTTTTATTGTTTCTGAGTTCTGTCATTACAAGCAACAGTCAGCAGAGGGCGTATGTCCTCTTTGGCTCCATCAATAAGAAACCATCTAGTCTTACTGACTGACTAGAAGGCGTCTTACTGACAAGGGTTTATTGTGCCATTTCCTCTTTCTTTTTTAAGCACTGATGGGACGCTGCGTAGGCCCACACCGAACAGGAAGTGTGACTTCATTAAAAGTTAACAAACTGCCTCTTCTGCAATGTGTCAGGAAAAGGCAGGAGATGCCAAGGCAAGTTCAGAAGGTTGCAAACTAAAAATGTGCATAGTATACTGTACCTTATCAGAGAACACGAACCCCAGAATGCCAGCAGCCAGCTGCAGCAGGAAGATCACCGTGAGACAAATGGTAAACTGAAAGAGGGGAAAAGGGGGAATCAGAAGGAGGAGCTATGAGGACATAGAATAGGGAAGGTGATCATGGACATGTTCTCTAACGTAATCAGCTGTTGCACAGTTCAGCACTTGATGATGGCTCCCTGTTGCTTATCGCTGTACGTGTGAGTGGGACAGAACTGGTTGTTGTTTCACAGTACAGCAGCCTATTTACTTTACATTCCTATATTGTGTTTATTTATTTTTTTAAAGTATATTTTTGCCTTTATTTTGACAGGACAGTGAAGAAGCAGACAGGAAGTGAGTGGGGCGAGTGGAGTGGGGGGATTGCCCACGGGGACCCAGGTTCGAGTCATTTCCTGATCCCACCTCATCTCTCTCTCCCACTTGCTTCCTGTCACTCTCCACAGTACTGTCAATTAAAGGCCTAAAAGCCCCTAAAGAAACAAACAAACAAACAAACAAACAAACAAACAAACGACCTAGGTCCCTGTGGGCACCCAGACCCACATGTGATGATAGATAGTGTTTATTGTCCTATAAGGCTATTCTTTTTCACACAAGTCATTTACATTCCACAAAAAGCGTCATACAGCATCACAAATAACATATGTTATATGTTATATGTGATATGTAATATATGTTATATGCCCCTCCTCAACAAGCAAAGGTGGACAGTGCAGACAACATCAACACAAAAGAATAGGGGGGGGGGGGGTGCAGTGATGGCTGAGGGTACAAAACCACTACACTCTTAAAGTGTGGTATGAGCGCTGCAGCCAGTGGCACCACAGCTTCCCCCACCCCTGGCCCTGACTGTGCGTAGCCACATTTTCCCAGCAATACACAAATGCCTCAGATAGAACATCCTCTTCAGTGTTTGTAAAGCATGACACATTTCCATGGAACATCCTCTCAGTTCAGTGTGCAGAAAGCTCGACACACGTTTCCATTCTTAATAGACATGTTTCAGCGATAGAGCCTATACCACCCAGATCACTAAGATCACAACAAAAGTAAATTTTAGACAAACCCATTGTGAATACTAAACATGGTGAAGCAGCACTCAGCTACTATTGCTCACCTCTGGAACCAACTTCCTAAAAGCATCCAGAAAGCCCCAACACTCTCTTGTTTTAAATCAAGACTTAAGACTAAACTCTTTTCAGGTGCCTTCTGTTAAAGGAAATAACACTTCACCGTTTTTTCATATTAAACTACGTTATTCCCTTAACTAAGACGAGTTGATACATACCTCTCGCGTTTCAATGCGTGCACTCACTGGCTCTGGCGCGCGGCACTACTTTGATAGCACTTAGGTAGCCCAGTTTATTCATTAGGATCCAAACAGAGATGAATTTAGAAACGACCAAACACCTCTCTACTAAAACACAGTAACACGAGTAGTCACACGACCAAGTACGGTGAGACAAAGACTTAGACTCGGCGCAGTAATATCCTCACTCCAAAGTGAAACTGAAAGTGCAAGAGTGATGATACTAATGCGCCGAGTCGAAGTGCTCCCAAGTGTTATTCCGCCACACAACATAGTTACCCCTCTTACCTGCTCAGAAATGCACCACGTTTTATTTTGTCTCACCATACTTGGTCATGTGACTACTTGTGTAACTGTATTTTAATAGGGGAAACATGGAGGTGTTTGGTTGCTTCTAATTTCATCTCTGTTTGGATCCTAATGAATGAACTGGGCTAGCTAAGTGCTATCAAAGTAGCGCCGCGCACCAGAGCCAGTGAGTGCACACATTGAAACGTGAGAGGTATGTATCAACTCGTCTTAGTTAAGGGAATAACATAATTTAATATGAAAAAACTGTGAAGTGTTCCTTTAAGAGGAGAGGGACTATCCAACTTGTTATAGGCTAGTGCTCAGTTCAACACCCAGCACAATAAATTCTGAAGTTTTGAGCAACATATGCTGCCATTCAGATTACCTCTTTTTCAGGGAAGACTGAATATTTAAAGCAAACAATGCCAAAATTAATTCTGCACATATTCAAACAGTATGGGTCTATAGAAGAAGAGTCTAGGTGTTGAAATGGTCTATATGCAGTACAGAACTGTCAAATTGGGTAGGCTACATCATGGAATAAAAAACAAAAACATAATCAAAAAAGACCCCAGACTGTTGAGCGGCTGAAATCCTATGGGAAAGGAATGGTCCAAAAATTATCTTCTTAAACCCACTAAAAATTACGCCACTGACCAAGAAAACCGGATATAAAGCGAAAAGCTGTTTTGAAGGCGCACTATCACAAAATGTAAGCAGCCCTTAGCAACAAGTTCCACTCTCAGGCAACGATTTGCCCACAGGACGAATATCCTTATATATTTGTATTCATTCATTCTAACATTATTGGGTTAAGTGTTGCTTTTTTCAGGCTGTTTTCAAATGTAAGACCTTCAGTAGTGAACGTAAATGAAAAGTGTAAAACTGATTTGTCATTGACTATGAGACCTATGAGTTTTTATTTGCATTTCACAACAACGTCCCTACTTTTTCTGATTTGAGGTTGTAGAATATGACTCAGATATAATACGCCGTCACCATGGATACAGCTGCCCCGAGCTCTCTGGGTGCTGCGGAAAGAGGAGTGGCATCTTACTGTTTGCAGAAGGCAGATGTTTTCCCTGAGGGAGCCGATACACCCACAGAAGGTGATGAGGAACATGAGGGAGCCCACCACGATCAGCAGGGTGGCAGGGTCCACCGTCAGGTGCGCCATGGCTGCCTCTGGGGGGGGGGCACAGGGAGAAAAGACGTAATGACAGAATGAGTGGAGCAGATGTCATCCATACAGAGAGAGAGAGAGAGAGAGAGAGAGAGAGAGAGAGAGAGAGAGAGAGAGGGAGGGAGGAAGAAAGAAAGAAAGAAAGAAAGAAAGAAAGAGAGAGAGAGAGAGAGAGAGAGAATGACCTGGCTGACTGATTGTTCGTGTTTAAAACTCTAATAAGTCATGCCCCAAGGCTACACTAAAACAGTGCTCAGAGCTGCTCTACAGTAACCTGTCTAATCACAACCACACCTCCTAAAGCATGTTCAAACAGACTTATACGCCATCATTCCCAATCCTCCAGATATGAAAAAAGAGCCACTGTTCCTGAGGGGAATTTCTTTTTGTGAATTTCGATAATATGACTGTTTGTGTGAGACTCAAGAAGCTTTTGTGTAGAATTTAGGCCTACGTGTTTGATTGAAATCACCTACCTGCATGTTTCGTCATACGTGCGTACACACCAATCGAGATCAGAACCAGTGAAATCACCTGTGAAAGACAAGAGGTACAAGACTTGTCATGTGCTTTTGATCTTGGGTTCAGTGTGAAACAAAGTCACCATTTGTATACACATCGTATGAAAGAAACAGGAAATAGGTGCTCAGTGGGGCTCAGTGTAATCAGTGTAACTTACAGGCTCTCAGGGTTTATTGCTTAAGCATGGAAAGGTAACGATGTAGAATATGGTCATCTTATTTTTCTTCAAATTTCAATACAAATGCTTCCTAACACAGTATGGTAACTATATGACTGATATTACTGTATGTTTAACTGTATGACTAGGACATATTTCACATCATAGAGATTTTTTTAAGTAACCCTTTTTTATGTAATTGTCAGGCTTTGGTATAACAGTATTTGCATTCCAAAATAATTACACCGCTGTGGTGATATAAATCTATCTAAATCTTGCTAATACACCAAGGTGCAGGTGTGTGATTCTAACATCATATTCTTTTTGTCAAATTCAGTAATTTTCTCTTCCAGTTGGGCTCAATGGGATACAAGAAATCAGACCAAGAAAACAATCCCAGCCAATCAACTGGATGATTCAAGAGCGCGAAAGGGAGAGGTGTGGATTCCTAGTGCTCAAATATAACCTTTTGCCAAATTGAAATACTAGGCCTAACTCTATCTTTAGAAAAACGTGGACGTGGATTTCAATATTGCACGCCCTACTGCTCAGGTGTTAAAGTACAGATACAGTGTATCAATATTTACCATTTGTTTAATTTGGTTCAGCTACTACAATTGAGATTATCAATGATGACAATAGGCTACATGCAGGAAAGGCTCTCTGTACGCTCGTTTGTTTCCGATGGAGCCAGGTGTGTTTGAGCCTGCCGCTATTGGTAATGCAATTAGTATCTACACGGACCCGGTTGGATGCCGCACCTGGGAATCAGCACGTTACGACAAAGAAAGATTTATATGTGTTGAAATTGTTATTATTAGTTGAACTAGATATTCAGTGTCAGGGTGGAAGATTTAACGAGCATAATATAACAGAAGATGCCGTTACAACAGTTTAATTTCCACCGGAAATAAATGAGTGTACTGGAAGAGCCTTTTGTGCACCTAGTCTATTTACACACACTAATGTTTACCATCTAGATCTATCTATAGTAGTGGATGATCTTTGGCCAACTGAGCACAGTTGCAGGACTAAACAATAGACCTATATATATATAGAATTCAGACATATGCCATGGCCTCATTTTAACCCTGAGCAAAGCTACTACACATATTTTTGTTTCTTTGAGAGTTTGTGAACATAAACATATACAGTTCAATGTGAAAGAAAACAGCAGCATCACAAAAAAAACATCTCTAAAACTATGTGTATGGCTGTTTAAGAATTTCAAATGAAGTAGCAGATTCACTTGGCAAAACACAACAAACAAACAAACAAACAAACAAACAAACAAACAAAAACTGTAGGGTAAAGTCAGGTCAGTGACATTGTAAGAGTGCCTCTCAAAGACGCTTTCACATCCCTGTCCGGAGTGTCCGCTCAGGGCACACTCAGCTTTCCCAACACAATATGAGGAAACCAGCAAATCCTTCCCTCAAATGGCTCTCAGGTTACCATGAAACACCAGGGCCCACGGAGGGCAAAACAGTATCTAGTGGCCTACTCAACAAAGGACTTGAGAGAGTGAGTTTCTGGACAAACAAGACAAGCCAGATTTATTTTCCCAACATCCATGGTGACTCTATTTCAAATGGGCAAACAAATACATTTCACCAATGTAAGCATAGAGAACTGATAAAGAGCAAGACTCATGAATTCCAGTTAACATCATCAGTGTGTTTGACACCGAAAACTTTCAGCCATTAATCCAAGCCTTGCTTGGCTCAAAATGACAAAAAAGAACACAAACGCTACATCAAATATCAAAATATCTTTTTCACTTTTATCTTGCTAGAAGTTGGGTTGTTGAAGGAAAACTGCATGTCCCTGTATCCTTTCAGCCTATGATCCCAGCTTTTCTTTTGCACTAGTCTTTGAAGTTTCATGTCAAGTACACATTCCACAGAGTTTTGTCAGAAATACAGCAAGCAGCTGCATGCTTTTTATTAACAAAACACTGTGCAAAAATATGTGGTGCATTACACTGGACATTATACAATACTAGAAACTTTCCTGTAATTAATGGCTGTCATGAACGCCATTACACCACAGCTTGATATGGTGAATGACCAAAATCCTGTAGTCAAGAATAGGTCACACTGACTCTACTGACTAACCATTTCTCCTGAGGCAGGAATAATGCAAGTGACCCACCAATGACCATATTTGGGAGAGTTAACAATTAACTAGCAAACAAGATAAACAATGCTACCAGTGTACCATGAGCAAAACAATCCTTTCGTCGATTCTAGCTTGCCACTTTGTTTTGGGTCAGACCACAGACGCTTCCTGGCTCTACACATACACTATCCAAACATCACATAACAGTCACATAAACCACATGTCTGAGGTAACTTTTGAATTCCGCTCAACAGATCCTAGCAAGAATCTGTAGAAAAAATCTGCAATAACAGGCCTGTTGTTGTGCCTGGTGGGTCTTAGTTCCAAATCTCCTTATAGATGGCCCAGGGGTGCCGGGGACACCTGACATTGTAACGCCATAGCACCAGTCAGTGTTGACGATTGCCAGACCATAAATTACTTCAAATTCAACCCTGAACACGATTACAAATTCACAGGGGCTACAGCTGACAATGTAGAATGTTTTAACTTAACGTACGGGCCTGTTAGACACAATATGCACTATTCTTGATCCTGAATAAACACAGTGGCATCATAACCTAGTTTCAGTTCAACTCACTGAGGGTGTCATTTCATTCCATGAAAGTGTAAAACGTACGCTATGAGTGTGACAAAAGATCATTAATGTATAGCCTACCCATGCCCTAAGAAGGTCAATTGTTTGGTCAGCACATGATAAGGGCAATGTGAGAGACAAGTGGACAATGACAAAAATGTAAAACTGTATTCCCCAACACTGAGCAACTACTAGAGAACTGCAACTGCTGGTAGATTAGATCACTTCCTGTCATCACACATATGCTGAGACAAAGAGTTTCCATTACACTGTGATTACTTTGAAAAACACTCTTAGCATTTGAAAGTGCTCATGTTCTTTGATGCATGTTAAAGACTAAAGCAGAGTGCGTGAGGCCCTCTTTGCACAAAACCCTGTTACACTATCAGCATATGAATAAATTAAACTTGCTGCTTAGCAACAGTCCATCTTAATAGTGTAAAAGCCACATTGGAGTTTTGTAAATCAATCAAGTATATTTTAGGATCCTTTCACAGTCCTAAGAAAGACCTTGACAACTTTTCACTAGCCTACTCTGAGGGTTCAGTGACAACTGAAACCAACAAATGAGAGGAAGTTGATGACCGACAGTGTCATTATCATGATAGTCTAGGTCAGATGTGATAACAGCCTACAACATTATCAGTTCAAGACACAGTCCCCTGGATTAGGCTACAAGTCCTGCTTTGGGCTAAATTTGTCATGAACCTGAAATTCTTTCCTCTGGTAAATTATAATTTATAAAACCTGAAACTCCATTAACAATAAGCCTAACTTATCTAACCTATAAAATTAATCTGGAAAGTTTTCAAATAGCCTAGGTTAGAATAGGCTAGACCTAGGCAACAAAATTTAAATCATGTGTAGGTTATCCAATGGCATAGCCTATAGCCTACAGCCTACGCCACAATTATATCGACAAATTTACGGATAGTAGTGACAAAGAAGATCCTCCTTACCCAGAATATCATGTTAAAAAAGAAAAGGACGTATTTCACAACTGGGCTGACAAAGCTGAACTCGTCTCTCGACTGCGCTCCTCTTTTCCCCATGTTGAAAACTATAAGAAATTCCAGACAATCCGGCGAGTGCTGGACTGAGCGTAGCCTAGTCTATTTTACACGTTCCGTCCAGGTCAAGTAGGTTACAGCAGACGCCGGTCATTAGATCTACAGATGTTTTCTGTTTTGATGGGACGTCAACCAGGCTATGCAGTCAGCCTACGTAGGAGAGTCGGTAATGAGTGCGCTTCCTTCATGATGTGCTAACTTGTTGGCGCTTGTTGGTCTTCACAAGGTATTTCCTTATTCAGTCAAGAGCGGCAGCGCAGAAATCACAAGTGCAGAACTAGCGCGTGGCTCAGTTGGAATCAAGTAGTGGGCGTTCCTCTTCAGCATAAGTCACCTGTCGATAAGGGGCGTGGCCATATCTTGCAGGTAGTTAGGCCTATGGGCCAGTCTCTATAATAATGACCTATTAAGTATTAACTAAGAAACACTAACATTAACTTCTGCTTGTTTTGTTTTATTAAAATGGGCCTTATCAGTCCATATTTAGAATGAGTTTCAGCACGTAACAACAGGCTATAAAAAATATTAGGCTTAGGCCTACAGTGAATTTAAACCTATAATAATAATGATTGCCAATTGTGCATTCAAACTTGAGCACAGTGTCACCTGCTGTGGCAGAGTGTAGGACAATGAGCTCATTCAACAAGGCATGATACCAGTCACCCTCAATAATACGAGACTGTCGACCCTGCTGTCAGCATGTTCCAGCTCTTATTGTATCACTCTACCCTTATTCCCTCCTCCCCCATCTCAGCAGACTATGCACTCTGATTAACTCCCATTAACCACAAATGTGAAAGCAGCAGACAACATATCCTATGAAGACAGATATCCTTTAGCCCTACTTTCCATTACATTTTGCTCTTTCTCTCTCTTTTTTGCTGATGTGAAGATATCATTGACCTGTGTGTCTCATACGCAACATGCTGCTTCAACAAGACATTGGGCCAAGAGAGGAGGGGGAAGTTCAATAGTGGAAGAGGTCATAGGGAACAGAGGCACTCTTTGGCTGTAGTCTCTCTTAATCATTGGCAGACCTCCTGGGTAAATATTCTCATAGAGGGTCTGAGTGCCAGCTCGCTGTTGGGTGTATATGCCAGATCTGGTAGGTTTACCACTTAAGGGAGAATACTGTACAGGCCTTGTTAACCACTCATCTACAAATAACTGTTTGTACACAGCTCCCTCTTCTGGCTGTATGGTCATGTTGATATTTCATGGACATCGTCCATCTCAGAGGGAGAGAGACATTTGACTAAGACAGATTTTAGTCTGAGCATGTATCTGAAGACAGGCAACATATTATCATTTTCATAATCATACAAAGGCAAAGCAAAGAAACATATTGGGATTTGAGGCCCCCATTTGCTCTCTCGATTATTATGGAGTGTGTAGGCTACATCATGAAATGTACTTAAGTGTGCAAAAATATAACGATGCAGGTCAACTTAAAACTTTGGCTGACTCAGCTCCCATTAGAGTTTCACTTGAAATAAAATGTCCACAGTAAGACAACATATAGACCCTGCACTACTACATTGGAGCCTGTGTCTTACAGGAAGTCCTAACAGACATGATTAGATGGGAAGGACCACTTTGGAACACCAGCTGAACTAGACTCTAAGGAGGAAATGGCAGACCAGAGTTGACACTGTTGTTGGACAACCTCAATATAACTAGGGGCACTGCTAGAAAATGTGGGCCCTATGACAGACAATACTCTCCAAATCCTCCAACCAATGAATGTCAAACTCCTTGCTTCAAAGCTGGCAAGGAGCACATTTGAGTTGCATTGTTTTGTACACAAATTAGGCTACAGGGGTCATTCTACAGATACGGTGCATGCCATTTAAGAAGTGTCAGTGTCCCAAACTTTTCTACTGCTATAACTGTTCAGAACACTGAATACACTTAAATTGTACCCTTTCAAAGTGCTATATGTCTCTTTTTATATGTAGAGAAGAGAATTTAAACAGAGATTTATTTTTCAACATGTTGTTCCTAAGACTATACGAATTTCACCTGTCCCCATTGACTATTATAGAAATAGCATGACTCATTTTGAGTATGTGTTAAATAATAATGCAGGTTTTTTTTTCTCGTAAATTCAATGGAGATGACACCCTTGTCAGGCATAATACATTTATTGGGAAAAGAGATTGATATTTGGTTGGTATTTTACCCTGTCCCTGTGTTTCAATCAACCCCGTAACGCATCCGTTTCCCCCTCCAAATAATATAGTTTGATCCTTTTATGAGGGAAGTGGCATCATCAAAGTGTTCAGAACAGATATGACAAGTGGTCAGTTTCTCTCTCACTTTCTATTGAATAATTTGTGTTTTTATGCACATGTGGACTTTGTCAATCTCAGGCTTCCACACTATACGAGAAACTCATAGTTAAGTCAATGTTTTATAAAAACGTTTTTATGGAAGAATTGATTCATTGAAACTCATGATTCAATGTGTCATGGCTGCTACATCCACAATTGACAACAGATTATAAAATCTTCAACCCCATCACATTTAACCCTGCACATTTTTTCGTTGTTAATGGGTTGATGAAAAGTATTTTCTATCAAGTACACAGACACACATCACATCAAATAAAAAAGCTAAAATTTGTGTTTATCCTTTTCAATGACAAATGGCACCAAATCTGTAGAATGATCTCCCAGACTGACTAAAGAGTCCTCAGGTGAAGAGAAACGTTTCCTAAGACATGTCACCCTCCGATAGCAAAGATAGGTATTTAGACCAATAAATATGCCTTTATAGTTAGGGAAATGTCTTGGCAAAGTGAAGCTCCCCCAAGTTTAATAAGGGCCAATGTGTTGTGTTGTGAGTAGGCCTTCTTCCATTGAGTTTAATAAGGGCCAATGTGTTGTGTTGTGAGTACACACTTTCTTCCATCTTATTCAGCATTACCAGGAATCTCCCGTAGGATACCAGCTTATTTCCCTTAAAAGATACACTATGCAAAATTTTCACCTTTACGAAGCAGATTAAACGAACAGGCAAATCACTTACCATAGGCCTAGACAACGAGTCACTACCGAGAAAACCTGCATGCAACCTGCATCTTGTCAGAAGATAGGCTATAGCTCTTCGGAGATTGCTGTTGCCTGTTGTTAAGCCTTCACCTCCGCAACAAAAGCATTTGGAATGAGTGCAGGGGTTCTAAGTAGCAAGACGTTTGCTATTTACAACAACACAGTAACACATCTCAACTCTAGAGGGAGCTCTCGTCGCCAAAAATATCAACCTGCATAGTGTACCTTTAATCTTCTCTGTTTCAATAATGTTGCAATTTCTTTGGTCTTCCAAAGGTTGTTCTAAAGATAAGCAACAGAATATATAATTAATAGCTTGAACAAGCTTTATATACCCTGTGGCAGTTGCTCAAACACAAAAGTTGCTCCAGGCCCTCATAGACTTCCTTATAAAAGTTGACCTGTAGAGGGCAGTACAGACCACAGAAGACCATAATCTGTCTTCTGTTAGGAGAGCAACAAATTGCAAATAGTGCCCCATCTTCTGACTTCTCCTACAACTCCTTGCCCACCTCAAGACTTTCATCCATTGTGAAGGTATTGTTTTATATCCAAACAAAATAAAAACAAAACCGATATACTTACAAATGCAGTTTGCACACAATCTGTAAAGCAAGGAAAATAAACATGTCTTAAATTAAATCAGATGTTAATTGGAGATTTGCTGAGTAGGCTAAATCCAAATGCACTCACAGTTTTGTCTCACAGGCTATACTCACACACAGCACCGAAATGTGTCTGAACTTAGCCCATGCAATGACCCAACAGCTGCAGAAGGACTTTGGTGATACCAATGTGAATCCATGTGTGTATGGATGTCTGTATGTCAGTCTGTGAGAGATGCTGTAGCATGTGTATCTGTGTATTGGATCTTATGTTCTCAATCATATCCAAGTTATGGCATATATTTTCTGTGATCCAACATTTGTAGAGTTGTAAGCAAGAATATTGTTGGATTTCTTTCCATAGTAGGAAAACTTATTCACTGATGTTGTACTGCTGTTCTGAAAATCAGTGTCACATTTTATGAACTTTGAACCTTTACACCAGACATTTGCACAGACATGTATTGGGTGCTCAATTTGAGCTGTTTGCAGATGTGAGTAAATATAAGACCATGTTTCTACCTGAGGAACTTTATGTGATATTGGCGTGTATTATTTGGAGCACATTCCTATATATTTTATTTTACTGAATTTAAGGAATATTGTAGTGATCTAGGCCTACTGTGTCAAATTGTGTGATTTTGAAGACATGGTCTCTGCAGTACTAGGTTTTTTTGTATTGATGTCACTCACTGGGTGACACTAACAATTAATTAATCCCAATTACCCCGGGCCCTATAAGCCAATTTACCATAAAATATCATGAACTTCATCAGTGTTTACCGGCTTATTCAGCAAAACTTATTTAGGTCTACCCAACCTCTACAGAGGGGCCAATGCAAGGGGGGGATGGCCAAAACTGAGTGGGGCTACACACAGTGGTGTAGTCCACATGATATGCTAGACTACGCAGTCATCACGATCTCAGTATATCCACTTAAAACAGGTAAGAATACGTATAACATTTGGGGTTGATCACAGTATAGCCTATACCCTCAACCCAGCTAACTAGGCTACTATCACAGACTAACTAGACAACACCACTGCAAGCATTCCAAGTCTCATGTGTAGCCTAGTCTACAGATGCAATGGTATCTCCTGATATCAACCCCAGATTTCTTTTTTTTAATAAGCCATGCTGAGCAACTTTCTTTGCTGGGCCATGGCAAAACTGAATTAATCACCCAATCAAATCAACAAAATAATTATCAAACGTTTAGGCCTATGCATCAGAATAACTGATCAGTAGTAGCCTACCAGGTGCACTGTCAATTTCATGCACGACCAGTGATGTAAGGATATCTATCAGCTATCTGAATCTGATGGGCTACGGTGTAACAGACGACCGCAAGAGGGGGCTACGCATTGCAACATGATTTCGAAGGGCGATTTCAAAGTAACTTGCATAGCTTGCGCATAGATATCAACACTGATGCGTAACTCTTTACATATCCGTACCTCATTTTCGGCCCGGGTAACCCACTACCCAAAATCATACCTATCACCTTACCTAACGTCACGATTCGAGAATGGTTTGATGCATCAAGCTGTCAAATTCTATCCGTGATGAATGATAGGGAGGGAAAAACTCTCTGCACCTGTGTGGATATCTCACCTATTGCCTAATATTAAGGATGTGAATGGCTTCATATAGCTAGAGTCAATGAAGGTAAAATGAGTCAGACAGATTAATATGTTTATTTAAGAAACGTTAACTGTTTATACATGAAGTCAGGTTAATCCAACCATACTAAAGTTAACGCTTCTGCTGGGTGCTTAAATAACGTCAATGTTATGCTAACGTCAGCGATACGTTAACACAGTTATAACACAGACTCGATTTGTGTTTTACCCAACTGGAAATTAACGTTACCTGGCATTGCTGATTAGTAATTATTTATTAGCTGTTGAGTTACCTCACTTTAAACATTATAATTCCAAGCAGGACACATGTCTGTCTAAAGCGACTGAGCCTACTAGCAGTCTGCTAACTAGCTAACAAGCTGCCACTGAGGTTAAACATTTCGGTAGCTAACGTTAGCTGGCTTATGACGGGTAACGCGTTAACGTTACTCAATGCGAAACATTTATTCTATTGGTCTGATAGAGTGAGTAAATACAGCGTCGTATGTTTCCAGAGGATTGACGTTAACGTTGGATGACTCTCTTCAGCGCACTTCTGGACGAATTACCGCAAACACTTTCACACGTTGTTGATCAAAAGTAAGGCTGAATGAGTGCATCCTACGCTGCTAACCAAAGTTAGCTAGCTGACGGATGGCCGGTCTCACGAGGAGGGTGGCGGCGAATGCAACACCGTTTGCAAAATCATCATCATATTCCTTTACGTTTAGCATCAAATATTTTGAAGCCTAATCGTGACAGTTCTATTCATGACTCGGAAAACCACAAGTACAATCAGATCTGCGGTGTCAATTCCACAAAATGGGGTCTTAAAGCGTTACGCACCGCCATTTTGTGACAGTCTGTGCGGCGCTCAAAGGGGGTACGTGTAATGGTTGAATGTAGTAACCCCGTCAAGTAGCTAGATATCCGCCTGGCAGTTATAAAAAGGGATCATGGGCAATTTCAATTAATCCTCGTAAACACACTTTACCTCCCAGTAGTGTAAGAGTTCTAAGGATGTGCACACCCATGTATAGCTAAATACAAAGTACTAAAAGGCAATATTACAATTTTGACATGATTTTTTACTGCCCTCAGTAGTTCGACACTGCAATAAGTTATGGATGATGCATGTCACAAATAGCCATGGGTGTTTTCCTTTACACCCACTTATATTAGGTACAACGTTCTACAAGTGCTCGATTAAAAAGCCATTATGTTATCTGATTTAAAACATAATTTTTGTAAGAAACACTGCTAGTAATTACTCCATTTGGAGTTAGAGTATAGCCTAGACATTATTGTCAACAATGTATGGCAATATAACTATACCTTATTAATTTGTGTCTTTACCCAACTAGTTGTTATTTGAAACTCTTTAGGCACTCATTTTATTTCCAATTTGCTGTATTCAGGCATACACTAGTATAATATCATTGTTGTATGTTGCATGTTTAAATTACTTGCACATGGTTGAATAATCACATTAGCTGAGAACTGAACTAGAGCTCTAACACCCATCTTACATCAGGACTGACAGAAATTCGTTCAACGGTTTTTGTGAACTCATGTCTTGGGGATTCCCCTCCCCCATCGGCCTTCATTACTTTGTTCAATGGGTCTCGGAAGTTTCAGATGAGCCCTAAAAAAGAAAACACTGTCTATTGTTCCAATAAACCGCTTTGGACAGTGCAATACCGTTGTTTCTAGTAGAGGGCGCTGCGTAGCATAGAGGGCTCACGGCCTCGGATCTTTTTGTCTGAGAACTGGATCCCGCTGCCGCTTTACAGTGTGTGCGATTGCTTGGAGCCGCGTCTGTATCACACTGTCAAACCACTCCAAACGAACACAATTGCAGCCAATACAATTTATTTACCATCTAGTACCATGACAATTTTTGTTAGTCGGTTTAATCGATCGATATTGTAATTGTTTATTTGAACTTAGTAGAGGGTGAATCGGCTTGTTTTCTGTGTAGCTGTATCAGTCTTTATTAGCGAGCTGGCGCTCTTCTTTCTATTAGCTATTTCTTTAACTTTTTTAAACACTCAGCCTCGCGAATGACTGAGCGCCGGCGGAGTATGGGATCCTTGGTGTCTTAGGAAGCGAATGAGTGGGGTTTTAACCGTTTTTAAGGATCTAAACGATGGCAAATTCGACGGGAAAAAATCTACCTGATCAGCGAAGGAAAGGACTGGCTTTCCTGGACGAGCTGCGGCAATTTCACCAAAGCAGAGGGTAAGAGAGGGGTGGATTTATATCTTAAAATGTAACTTTAAACCATGGTCACATTAACATGTGAGTGATTTTAGACTCTCAAGAAGGGATTCCTATATGTATATATCTGTTTTACTTTTTAGATCGCCGTTCAAGAAGATCCCAATCGTGGGTGGCAAAGAGCTGGATCTTAATGCTCTCTATATCAGAGTCGTTTCGTTAGGTGGATTTGCTAAGGTGAGTGGAACCAAAAGTGGATTTTCGCACTCTAGGACTCGGTGTTGCCTCGTCTGCACTTCAAGAAAACTGTTCGTTTTGATATCCCGTGGCTGTTTCCAATTCTTCACCGTATGTTGTAGGAATGAGGATGGCCTTGTGTTCGCTTGCCATCTCAGTGCAATGTGGTAGCTGGTGTTGAGTGCGGTTTGAATTGAAAGTCCGGACGTTAGCGACTGAGCACTACTCGGAGTCTGAGTGCAGTTTGAGCAACTCAAAATTAGCGGGCACGTTTAACATCGATTATCGGCACAGAGCATGGGCTAGGAAACACTCCTCGCCGCGGATGGTGGCTTTTTCGTAGATTAGGCGATAACTCTCTGGAAAGCTAACGTTAGTAATTCGCCATAGCCATCTTTGGCTTCATGGCTGAAGAGTAAATGTAGGCCTCACACAGGCCTATTTATTGAATACAGCAAACACTCCAAACGACCCCAACGAGTCAAGTCGGTACCTAACATATTGATTGCCTCGTGTTTTGGAGCGCTTATTCGTATTATGGGGCTTCGGTTTCAGATCAGCTCACTTGATAGTTTAGACATAAAGTAATGTTAGCATAAGTGCTAGCATTAGTTAGCTAGCTCCCCAATTCAAACAGTATAGCCTGCGTAGCAAGCATGCACACATGAAAACACTATTAGAATGTATTTTGTTGTGAACTTGTTCAGTCACACCTGCAGTTACAATGACTCACTGTAACACATTTTCATTTGATTTATCTATCATATTGTCTGTTTTTAGGTGTCTGATAAAAACCAGTGGTCTGAACTTGGCGAAGAGTTCAATTTTCCAAGGAGTTGTTCCAATGCTGCTTTTGTTTTAAAACAGTACTACCTTCGGTAAGTCTCACTCCCTTGCACTCCACTGTACTCCAACTCCGCTACATGTGGCAAATGTTTACAAAGTAGCCGATGCCGCTTGTAGGAAATGAGCATGTTGTAAGCATGTAGTCTTTGGACAGGGCGTAAAATAATAATTGTCATGTTATTTATGGAGTTGTTTGGCACAATTTTAATGCTTATGTTAATATTTGTAGGCATAATTAGGCGTGTAATTGTCATGTCACTGAAATACCCAATTAAGCAGACTCAACCATGGACAAAGGTTTCTTGCTCATTTCTACAGTCTCCTTGTCTCTTTCATACCTTATTGGGGTTTTGGTTGTGGTAATGTAAAGAGTATGTGTTGTGGGGCCTGAAGAGTTTGAAGCAGCACTCTCCCTCATCCCTCATAGCTATTGAATTGTATGTCTGGCTTGATGGCCTTTGGAGGTAGTGCGCACACAAACACATGGGAATGGCCTGTCTGTGTGTACACTGCACAACAACTTCCATCTTGCCCACAGCATTTTTCCCTCCAGAATGATTTAGTCTGACCTGGCATGATGGGGTGGCTGCCTCAGTGCCATGAGAATTCCCTCCAACTTAAGTCAAAGCTGGGCATCAGTCACTGACATAACCGGTCAGTAGTTAGAATATGTAGTTTTGTTGCAGCGTGCGATGGAATTAATGGCTCAGTATCAGTTGAGTGATTCAGTGTTAAATAACAGGGTTTCTTGAAATCCCTTGCATTTCTATCTCATGGTACTCTTGACATTCAAATGATTCACTGCAGTCACCGGATACATTCAGTGGATACTTTGCACAATGTAGTAGAAATTGCTCATTGCTTTGGCTATGTATTTATTCAGCAGATATTGTTATTCAAAGGCACGATGTACTGGAGGCATACATTTGGTCTGTATCTGTGTTCCCCGGGGTTTTCCTGAACATCTTTCGGAGGTTAATAGCAGAGGGCTTCAACCACTGACTCCTGTTGTTATTGTGCACAGGATTGGAGGATTAATGCAAAATAAAACTTGTGAGCGAATGTGGTCTCAATAGAAGCACAGCTTTATTGCTTTATAATTGCTGTGTCGGGAGTCTGAGGTTTGACTATCCTCTCCGAGGAGGTCTGTTTAGTCCTCTATGAGGGTGTGCGTGGTCGCGTGTGAGTGACTTTAAAAAATCCAGATTGTAGCAGCGTGGTGATCTAGCATCGTTCCCTTTCCCGCTTCAGAAAGTGACGGATGCCTCAGACTGCATTATTGACTGGCAGAGTCGTTTGTTTTTACCAGTGGCACAGCGACGGTGCTGTCTTGTTGTGCCCTTAATTGCCGACGCTGGTGCAGGTTTATGAAGGTTAGTAAGATATGCCCAGGGAAGTGGAACTGTGTTGGCGGGCCGCGTATTCCCCGGCTGGCTCGGAGGACGCGCGGCGGCTTGACTCGCCCGCTCGCCTCGTAGATGGAGGTCCTTAAATAACGCGCCTCGGCAGCGGCACTCGTCAACCTGTGTGTCCCTGCTAGTGCCTCTTGTCCTGACGGATGATGACAGTGGGAAAAGACCAGCTCAATTACACAGTAGCATGGAGAGTGCAAGCCTTTTGAATCTGAAGGCACAGTTGGCTGTGGGGGTTTGTTCAACTACGCTGTCTGATGCTATCCAGTAGCTGATGTGAAAACGGCACTATGTCATTATCGAAAGCTTTTGCCATCAGTCATATCATAATTTCTTGGACTGGCCAGGGGCTTTTTTTTTCTTTTCTTTTTTTTTTTTTTTTGAAGGAGAGGACCCGTCTGTTTGCAGTGCAATGGCAGATGTGCATGGATTAAATTAACAGGTTGTGGGGTATTGATGCCATTAGTTGTAGGGCAGAGGGATTCCTCGGCAGGCAGGAACTGCGAGGAGAGGCGTATGATCAGGCTGTACTCTCTGTTCACAATGCATAATTGCACAGGAGCGTCTCTAGTTACTTCTCTGTGTGCAGACTAGAGTGGATCCTTCGAAATTTGGTTGAAGACGGTGAAATTGCACGTTTGACAGACCTCCTGAATGTGAAGCCATGGAGGTGGTGCTTGTACATAGTCATCGATGGCAAAACTTTGAATGATCTGAAAGGGGAACTTGTTGACTTCCAAGCCTCCTGAGCAGGCCTGAGTGCTGTCTGTTGTGCTGGGGGGGGGGGGGGGACGGCCGCACAGCTGCCGTGGGCAGGCAGGGAGAGTGGCACGGGCTCTGTTTGTTATTACTCGCTTTGATCACCGTCTCCGGAGGAAGGTGGAGTGAGTTCGAGATGGGCCCGCGCTTTGATGGGAGTGGGACGGCCACCGGTCATGCCGCCGTGACTCTGTACAGGGCAAAGTTTCAACTGCCTTTTTTTTTTTCTTTTTTTTTTCGATGGTGTGAAATTTGAATCAATTGTGTGAACTGCCTGTTAGATCTTCCCTGCTTTTCTGGCAGTATTCAGTATCGGGCTAAGTATTGCAGGCTTAACAGCAGGAAAGGTCACTGAATGCTCAGTGTCCTCAATGTTTCTCCACTCCAGAAGTCTGTTCCACATGCTAGGTTGTCTTGATGTAGCTACCAGCCACTGGGGCTGGCTGTTGTTCAGCATTTAGGTCGTAACAGGCAATGACAGGCCTAACTGACCATTAGTGGGGCTGGATCAGTCTGTTCAGTAGGAGTGTTGGTATTCTCAGTAGGCACTTGGCAGCCTTGCCCGTGGGGTTGTGTTAAGCAAGATTGTGGGCTGTCGGCAGAGCTATGAAGCATCTTATTTCACAGAGGCCCAGGCCTGCCCGAATGTAAAGTGTCAAGTTGTCAGGTCGGACTCGCCCAGTGTAGTCCCAGTTCTGCTCCTGGTTCTGTAGTTCTGTGGTTCTGCGCTGGGCTATTCATGAGCACCGTCTGGAGCATTGCACCTGAGGGACTCAGCTGGGCTTCCTGGGATTAGATCCCTCCATAAACACGCGCTGCACTACTACCAGAGCAGGCACCTAGGACACATCAGTGTGTCTGTCCCAATATCAAGGCTGTATGTGTAGCATATTTAAAACAGCAGCAGTTGACCCAAAGTGCTTTACAGTCAAGGAGATTAGATTCAACTATGCAAGAAACCATTTAAGTAACATGGAGTTGTAAAGCAGTGTGATCACAATTTCAAACATTTGGTGGAGGTTTCTTCCTGAGTGTACTACAACCATTTCAACTAATCACCCCAAACTATTTGGTTCACTGTCAGCAGTTTTCATCAGTCAAAGCGGCTGTTAAGTGCGGTTAAGTCACAGCATCCTTGTTGTTCTCACTAATGTAAGCCAATGAGAGCTCCAGAGGTTGTGTAGAGCCATGTGACACACCTGTAATTTGTCTGAGCCGTAACTCTGGACTGAGGGCAGATGAGGCCCGACTGGCGGACTACAGGTAGCCAAGGGATGCCAGTATCCACAGGCCTTTGGATGGTTTGCTGTGTTTTATAAGACATGATGTATATAGGGCATAAGGCCTTTCAAGGAGGAAGTGGTTCATTTACTTACCTGTTATATGATAAGCCTAGCAGCCTGATGGCAGGAATGCCAAGGTCATGGCTTTTTTTTGTCAAGAATAAGAGGTTATCAAATGTTTTCAATTATTCACAGTGAGTTTTGAATATGAACAAAGAATTATTGCTATTTAATCATTGATGGCTAAAATTAGGCTAAGTCCTGCACTGGCTAAATCAAACAAGACATGGGATTCAAATACTCCTTTATGAAGTTAACTTGCCATCCTCTCCAGTGAGTCAGAAGTACGCTATGCTATGGTGTGACTGGTTCAACTTTTCCTGGACCAAAGATGGCTATGCTTGAGAGTAAGATATTAAAGTGTTGAGCACTTTAATAATGCCCTCACATTAGTGATTTAATTGACCCTGGTGGCTGAGTGCGATCTAAAGGGTAGGCTAAATTTAGAGGCTTGGATGTGGATCTGTGTAGCTTGTATAGATATGCTTGGATCGTAGGATCGTCTTTGCCGTTTTCTGAGTGAGTGTGCATACATGGTTAGGACTGTAAGTGTTGTGTCTATTTGTGTGTGTTTGTGTGTGTGTGTGTGTGTGTGTGTGTGTGTGTGTGTGTGTGCGGGTGTGCAAGTGTATGTGCCCAGTAGAGGGCAGCCTGTGCTGTTGTTTATGGCCAAAGTACACCTCGAGACATCTGGGTAGCTGTATTGACGTTTTCCTGTGTGTAAGCAGAATGATTGACAGATTCCATCCGTGCGTTTGTCAGAAGCACTTGTGCATTTGAGCGTAGTTGTGCATAGCAGCAGGGAATATTTGAAGCTGTGTGTCCTGCATCTTAATTTTAGCTTTTAACCAACCTATATTTCAGCCTCCTTCCTTGTTAAGACAAAAACGTGTTAAAGCTTGTGCTAAAATAGACTACATTTTCTGAACGTCGAAGTAGACTTTGAACTTCTATAGCTCGAACAACAACACTGATTCATGAATACGATTGGAAAACCATAGCAGCAACACGAGAGAAGAGCCCAGATATAAAATGTATTTATTTATGGATTTATTTCTTTATTATTTAAGAAGCCTTTTATATTTTCTCATGATGTGATTGACAGTTCCTTTGTAAATACTCCAGTACTGACTCCCAATCAACACCCTATGGCTTCTGGGGAATTGCTCAGATTTAAATGTAAATTTGTCTTTGAACTGTGGGCTGTAGTCCTTCCTCCCTTGTTGATGCCTAGACAGGCAGAGATGAACTGGACTATTACAGGGTTCATGTGTTTCGCCTCGAGCTGGCTTCAGTGGAAGCACAAATTTGATCTGGGAGCGAGCGCTCATTGTTGCTGTTAACACGAGAGAGAGCGAGCGACTGGGAGAGAGACTCCTAGTCATGCATGCTTTTTGCCAGACAGGAACACATGCACACAGATATACACACACACACAGAGACACACGCGTGCCCCCTCACTCTCACACAAACACACACACACACACGCAAGATATGGCAGCTGCCTCCCCCATAGCCAGACGGCGTTTGATGACGCTCCTTGGTGCGGAGGGTATTTATAGTCCAGAGAGCGTAGCGTGCCGCTCGTGAATGAGGGATTACCTCGGACCAACGCGGCAACGGGCCTGCAGTCGGCGGCGGAGGGGCTCCGCTCATGGCACTCACGCTGCACATGGGCTACGCTGTTTTGTTCGGTGAGCCCGTTTTCGCTCTCTGTCCCTCTCTTTCTCTCTCTCTTTCTCTTTCTTTATCTCTCTCTCTGTCTTTCTCTCTCTCTTTCTCTCTCTCTTTCTCTTTCTTTATCTCTCTCTCTCTGTCTTTCTCTCTCTCTCTTTCTGCTGTCTTTGTGTATGTGTCTGTGTCCATGTGTGTATGGGGGGAAATGTCTTGGTGTTTACTGGTTATTGATAGTTTTGATTAGAGATACTGTTGTGGCTTTGGTGTATTTGGTTGAAGAGGTGAGCTCTTGTGGTGTGTGGTGTGTTGGTATGGCATGATTAGGCTAGCTGATGAACACATTTGACTCTGGCAGGCATTTCCCTTCCTTTTTTGGGGGGCTGAAGTTGGGAGAGGATCCTGTTCTCTCTTAAGGAGCGTTCACTCATTACCTCTGGGCCTGGCTGGGTTTTGCCCACGACATCTGGTCTGAGCTCCTCACATGCATTTGATGTTGCGTTGTAGCCGGACTGAAGCATTGCTGTAAGGGATGACTGTAATTTCATTGTTAACAAATGTCATATGACTGTCTCACTTAAACATAAGGAATGGAACCTGACATTAGGCTTGTGATTCTTAGATATTTCCAGGGTCTGTTTATTATTGGTAGGTGGATACATTGTTGCAGACACCAAAAATATTGCGGTCCCTCAACTGTTCTTATTATTTCACTTTGTATTCTTCGCCTTTGTGTGTAAATCCACAGGTTTGTCGCGGAGATGTTGATTGTTGCTGAGTTTGATTGAGTTACTTGGTGTAAACGGCCATTAAAATCTGAAATGTCGGACCAGTTTGGGCCTGCAGTCAAACAAGGAGACCAAGATGCCCTCTCCGCTCGGACAAAAAAAAAAGGAGAATTAAAGCGAAGAAACACGAAATGTCCATTCACATTTCCCCTCCTTTGCTGAAGCCGCGGGAAGCTGATAGTGAAATGCCGCACAGTGCTGTCTGACCTTTGCTGGCGCGGCTCCTGCAGGTATTACCGGCGGAATGTAAATTGAAGCCGCTCTCCTCCCTCCCTAATAAGCGTGACTGGGGCGGCGGCCGCGTTGCACATCGTTTGCACACGCGAGCACTGGCGAAGACGGGTCTTGTGGACCGCGGGGTGGACGAGCGTCTAGAATGACCCCAGACGCTCTGAGGGCCAGACGTTCAGTCCGTTACCGTTAACTGGGACCTTTCTAAGAATAGCTCGATGTGGCCTGGCGTGGCATCTGTGCTCGTGGTGTCTTGCATTCGACAAACCATCCAACACGGGGATGAGGAGTGATGTGTGTGTTTAGTAGCCGAGTGCTCTCCTGATCAGGGGAATGTAGGATAACAGGGAGCTCACTGTGTGTGTGTGTGTGTGTGTGTGTGTGTGTGTGTGTGTGTGTGTGTGTGTGTGTGTGTGTCTAAAGCTGGAGAGAAAGGGGGAAGGGGCCGAGGGAAATTGAATTGGTGGGTTGTGCATGAGCGTGAGCCTGTCATTTTCCTTCAAGGTGACTGAAGGGAGGATATTGGCGGCGCAGTCTTCCCACTGATTAGAGATGTGTGTGTTGGTCCGCCGTATACCGGCGCCATCACACGTTCTATCACACTGCTTGTACTCACCAGTGTTGTTAATGAACAGACCTTTCTAAAAATTGAATGTCTGTCTCTCGCCGTTTAAATGCAAAGGCTTCACAGCACTGTGACATCTTGAGGTGCTAATTGAAGCTGTTTATTTGCGAGTCTGCTCATTTCGCGTGTCTTGTGTTGTCATTGTGGTTATTCCTGATGGAAATTGGTGTCTTTTCAAGGTAGTTTTAGCAGAGTTGTTGCTCTTAGTTCATCCCAATAAAATGTTATGGAAGGGAACTTGGGGGGCTTACTCTTTTGTGCTGTAACTTCACACTGTAGGTCACATTCACTTTCCAAAAATTGTACTTCCAACGGGCGCCTCTAGCCAGGAGCGCAGAACCAGAGTATCAATTCTAAGATGTTTCTCTCAGGGTGTGCATCTGGACGCAGCCTCCTCAGTCAAACATTTACACTACCGTTGGACTGAAAGCCCATGCCCTCATCACCCAGGCTGGTTGTTTGCAAACAGTTTAAACCAAACACTTCTTTCCGTCACAGTCCCCTCATATGTCAAGATGATATTTATGAAGTTATATGCTCCCGTCCAATCTAACACTTGGCCTTAAGCAGTTTGGACCAAATGAGTCCTATCTGTTCTGCTACACTTGAGTTTCCCCTCTGTGTGCAAATGATGATGGTGCTGCGCGGCGGCTAAGGAGTCCCGCTAGTCTGCCAAGGCGCTGCGCTCCTGTAGTAGCATTATGTAGGTCAGTGTGCTAAGCTCTTTGTTTCGCCTGCCCTTGCTGCCCCCTCGCTCGGCTCGGCTCTGCTCTGCTCTGGCTGGCCGTGCCCTCACCTCGCGTATCGATACTGCGATCAGTGATTCTGGAATGCTAACGCTAACTAGACTCCAGAGGTATGACGTGAGAGCTGTTGCTGTTTGAAACACTTTACTCCTGGATCTTTTCTCTGTATCATCTCAGTGAGTGGTAACTGTTGCTGTGTCTGTGTCTGTGTCTGGGTTGGGCTCACAAATGGGGCTTGCGTGTTCTCTTTAGCTGGTCATATGTGTTGACAGTGACTCAGTGTTCCCCCTCTCTCTCCTCTGCCTTCCCCTACAGCTACTTAGAAAAGTATGAGAAAGTCCACCACTTCGGTGAAGACGACGAAGAGGTCCAGCCGGGCAACCCCAAACCATCTCTTCCAATTGGTGCAATACCCTGCTCTTACAACTACCAGCAACACTCTGTATCAGGTAAGCTGGCTTCTCTTCCTCTCTCTCCGCTCGCACAGATGTTCACTCTCAGCCTCTCTCCCACACACACACACACACACACACACACACGTACGTCGCTCCGCTCACAGTGGCCCCTCTCCTCGAGGCCCCTCTCAGCTGTCGGCGTGTTAAGCTTGAGGGTCCTGTTTCATTTGGTGGAACATACACAAGTGATGTCATGGTGAGGTAATGGCAAGCGCTCCACATGGCGACAGATAAAGCCGGGGAGGCTTGTCCAGAACAGCATGTGTCCCCTCTCTCCGTCTCTCAGATCCGACCCGCAGAACAACCTCGGAGAGAACAAACAGGATGCTTCCTCTTCACACAGCATGGGGCTCATGTGCTCGCACATCTTTGATATTGTTGGGTGTGTTAAGCATGCCGGGGCCTCCGTCTCTCTCTCCCCCTCACTCTTTCTCTCTCTCTCTCTCTCTCTTTCTCTCTCTCCCCCTCACTCTTTCTCTCTCTCCCCCTCACTCTTTCTCTCTCTCTCTCTCTTTCTCTCTCTCTCTCTCTCTCTCTCTCCGTCTCTCTCTCCCCCTCACTCTTTCTCTTTCTCTCTCTCTCTCTCTCTCTCTTTCTTTCTCTCTCTCTCTCTCTCTCTCTCTCTCTCTCTCACACACACACATTCTCTCTCAAGGACTTGTCTCTGTGTCTAGCTCTCTCTCTCTCCCTCTCCAAAAGAATGATCGGTAAAGTGTGTGTTTGGAGGGCACTGGCCTCTTATGAGCTGGCAAATAAGTGTAGATCGGGGATGTGTGTCCTCGTTCGCCAGAGCAGAATTAGTCATGTTACAGGGCAGCGGTGATCTCCTTTGTGCTCCTTGCAGTACCCTTGGTGCCAGACTTCAACTGAAATGCCTGTGGCCCAACTCAAAGTGACTTTTCTTTTCTTTTTCTTTTTCTTTTTTTTTTCCGTTTCAAGGCAAGATGTCAGTAACAACAGCTTAATGCATGAATTTCCCGCCCGGACCAGTCAGTGTAAATAAATGACTTGCAGAACTGGAATTGTGCCGGCTGTGTTTTTTTTTTTTCTCTCTCTCTCAGTTGTCTGACACCTGTCGGCATTCTTGCAGAGAGTAAACACTGCTGAAGGGCTAATGGTATTGTCTGCTAACCGCACACGCCGTTAGGGCGAATGAACAGGCTTCGCTCCGCGGCGAACCCTGTCAAGTGTCTTTCTAAGCAAGAGTGCATGAAATATTGATTGGGTAACAATTTAGGGGCTGCTGCAAGCCCTTAGGAACATTTGCAGTGGCCTGAGGTTGGTGCACGGAGCACCCAGATGCATGACCATTAAAAGGCTTCTGTTTGACCCTGTTTGATCCCGCAGAGTTGCCTTTAATGTCAGGAATTTGCAGGAAACTCACACCAAGGCCTTAATGCCCTGGCTTGAGCTCTGCCCCAACAATGGTGCAATCTCGCTCTGTGTAAGGCTTAGAGACACAGCCAAGGCACTTGGGTTACCTGGTTTGCACTTGGCCCATTGTGTAGCATGCTGCATGGCTGACCCATTTCACAACTGATCGGCCCTGTGTCTGTCTGTCTGTCTCTCGCATGCAGATGCATGCAGATATGAAAGTGGAAAGGGATTGGCGTAGGTGTAAACTGTGCAGCCACTTGCTTTGCCTATGTCCACAAAGGATCTGTTCCTAGTAAGGATAGCGGTCTGCTTCAGCCACTAGACCACCTATTTCCGCTGCCCTGCCGACTAAAGCGGAGGCAGCGGTCAAATTCCTTGAAAGTGGTGCTGGAATTCACTCAAAACCAGCAACGGTCTCTATTCAAATACGGTCAGGCCTCGGCAACTAACAGATGCCGTAAACTATGCCATGATGATGATGAGTTTAAATCAGGCCACAAACCTCAATTGTGTGAGATGCACTTAATCATTTTAACTCTATGATTATTAGTCAGTAATGTATCTAGTATAACCCAATTGTAACCACTAAAACTATGCACACCTATGAGGTCTAAAAATGGACACACTTGTGTATAAGTGTTTTTCCTAAAGTTTGAGTAGTGTTCAACAGGCATTAGGTGGTTGTGTTTTGCTGGAGCAACTACCAGATGTAGAGCCTGAGATGAAGAGAGGTGACGGAGAGAACGGAGGGAATGGCCAATTACTAGGAAGGGCAGGCCTAGTTCTCCTTCTCCGGTGTAGGTGAAGATTCTGGACAGTCTTCTATTCAGAATCGGTTCCCTTTCCAACGGACCACAGAAAAGAAAAGAACACTCACGCTGGCTAAAGTCGGGGTACTTCAGCGCAGGAAACTGAACTGGTGATGTAACACTGCTGCATCATTAGAATGTAGTGTTTCTTTCTTCTTTTTTTTTTTGATTCTATTCCAATGTGAATTGCACTTACCATTTCAATAGCAGAATTCCATCTGACAGCCCTCACTGGTGTGTGTGTGTGTGTGTGTGTGTGTGTCAGCGTCAGCGCTGTGGTGTCACTCTCCCTCTGGCAGAGTCAAAAGTGTGTTTCGCCAGCTTCGTGGTGAGGAAGAGGCAAACGTGTGTGTGTGTGTGTGTGTGAGAGAGCTAGTGACTCACCACAAGATGTGTAATAGCGCGTAACCATGGCTCCGCGTTGGGTCAGGACGGGTTTGGAGCCGGGCCAGCACACTTACACTCTGTGCCACCACCACAGAGTGCGGGGGCGACGGGGAGGGCTCCACTCGCACGTGTGTGTGTGTGAGAGAGAGAGAGAGTGAGGGCGGGAGAGAGAGAGAGAACGAGAGAGAGGGAGCGCGGGAGAGAGAGAACGAGAGAGAGAGGGAGAGCGGGCTTTCCTGCCCTGCACGCGGCAGACTTGCAGCGTTGCTACTTCTTTTCATACGCGGACATTTGAAAACGCTTTGCCGTTTCAGCTGCGGCGGCTATTCACCAGACACGGCCATGCGTTGTAGCAATGCTCCGCACACGCTCCACACACGTTCCCTTCCACAAACTCCCCAGACTCACTCAATCACGCTCACACACACACACACATACACACAGTCACACACACACACACACACACACACACACACACACACACACACACACACACACACACACACACACACACACACACACACACACACACACACACACACACACACACACACACACACACACACACACACAGTCAGTCAGTCAGTCTGTCTCCCACCAAAGCACCTCCTACACCACTGAGGGAGCACGCTCTCGGCGCCTCTCGCACTCCCGTGGAGGTTTCACAATCTGTCTCCCGGCCGACGGCTAGTTACTACGCGCTCCCCCAAGGCTTGGCGCCGCCTCCGTTCCCGCTCGCCGCCGGCCGCGTTCGAGCCGACCACCGCGCTTGACTGACACATTCGGGCTAAAACCCCGCCGCGGTGAAGGAGAGCGATATTACACAGCACATTCAAGGCTCCCAGTCAGACTTGAATGTACCGCAAGGTGCTGCCCCCCCTCCTAAAAGTCATGCTTGTTTTCATGTCCACGTGCTCTCAGCAGCCCTGCTGTTTCACTTCCGTCCCCAGCTCCAACGATTCTCGCACATCAGCACGGCACAGTAGCTGGCTATTCCCAGGTGTGTTAATTGTTTTGCGCTTGACAAATGGCCTTATTGTTTCCCTTTTTTTTCTCCTCTTTGCCTTTGCAGACTATCTCCGCCAAAGCTATGGCCTGTCCACGGACTTTGTGGCGCCGTCCGACTACAACAAGCTGGTGCTGTCCCTGCTGTCGGGCCTGCCCAACGAGGTGGACTTTGCCATCAACGTGTGCACGCTGCTGTCCAACGAGAGCAAGCACGCCATGCAGCTGGAGAAGGAGCCCAAGCTGGTCACGCTGCTGCTGGCCCACACCGGCGTCTTCGACGACTGTACGTACAGCCCCCTAGATACGCACGCACACACACACACACACACATACATACATACATACATACATACATACATACACTCACACACACACATACATACACACACTCACACACACACACACACACATACACTCACACACACACACATACAGTACACACACACACACACACATACAGTACACACACACACACGTACAGTACACACACACACACACACACACACACACTCACCCACCCACTCATTCTCTCTCTCTCTCACACACACACACACACACACACAGACGGACAGTGTTTAAGACAAGGATTCTCAATAGGTGCATCTCGTGGTCAAAGTCTTCTATACTGGCACAAGCTCAACACTAATTGCACACAGACACACACAGACACACACACTCTTGCACCACACGGCCATGGTATGGTGCTGTATTGTCAGTGTGTAAACCACAAACATGTGCTCATACCCAAACCCATATGTTTGTACATGACATGCAGCACTTTTAGTAAGTGTTGCCTGTGATTTGTTGGTCTTTGCTGGCAGTCATGGTAGGACAGAGGAGAAAGTGAGGAGCGACTGACTCAACAGCAATGAAAAGAACATTAGATGGACACAATGCTAGAATATTCAGAGAAATGGTGTGTGTGTGTGTGTGTGTGTGTGTGTGTGTGTGTGTGTGTGTGTGTGTGTGTGTGTGTGTGTGTGTGTGTGTGTGTGTGTGTGTGTGTGTGTGTGTGTGTGTGTGTGTGTGTTGGATGTTAATGCTTAGAGCACCCTCCAGTGCATCCTTGTGTTTATGACCCAGTCACACCCATAATGCACTTTGGCAGCTTTTGATTTTGCCCTGTGTGTATGTTTGATGTTGCTGTTTGGGGATTGATTTGCATAGACTCACCACACACCTACTGTGAGTTTCATACATAAACAATGTTTTTTTTGTTGTAATGTACCCAGTACATTACGTGCGAGCATGCATGCATGCATGCATGCGTGTGTGTGTGCATGTGTGTGTGCGGGCGTGTGTAGTGCTTATGCAAATCCCAATGTATGCCCTCGTCTGTCTGCTTGGCTGAGTGTTGTGGTTTTGTTACTGGAAGCCCTCTGTTTCCATGGAGATCCTGGGGTGCTACCTCCCAGGTAGATTGAGTCGGTTATCCCCAGTTTGAATGGGAGCAGGTGCTGCTGATTGCACAGAGTGCAGGCTGTACTTAATCACTTCAACTGTAATGTTTGTTCCAACCAGATGCAGCTAGAGCACAGCCCACTGCAAACTACTTGTGTGTGTGTGTGTGTGTGTGTGTGTGTTCTGTGCAGTGGATTACATGCCTTTTTGATATTGCATGATCCACTCTGCCGGCTTTGTTTGTTTTCGCATACTACAAGCTGCATTGTGTGGCTTAAGTCTTGGGATACTTTTCTGCAGTCACTGCACTTCATGCACTGCGAGGATGAAATATGAGATGTGAATGCAAAGTGCAGCTTTTTTTTTGTTGTTTTGTGTTTTCTTTTTTTTTCTTTTTTTTTTTTCCAGGAGAGCTGCTCATAGTTTTCTTAAAGTGGAAGTACTTCAGCTCTTGGCGGGAGCCTTGCCAGAGAGGTGCTTATGTTGCTACACTTCCTGTCGCTCAACTGGGGAAAAGTGTTTTTTTTTTTTTTTGCAGGTTCTGGTTTACTAGTTACACACACTTTTCGGGGCCAAAAAGGGGGGCTATGGGAAACGTATGCATACGCGTGTTAAAACCTCCGCATGAGCGCATCACGAGCAGCAAGATTCAGTCCGGGGCGTTTGTTGTGCTTTTCCAGATCTTTAGCCTCATATGTTCTAATAGCCCTAACATATGCTCAGCACCCCCTGCAGACCCACAGCCAATGCCCTTCAGCCCCCCCCCCCCCCCCCCCCCCATCCTGTGAAAATATCACGGCTGCCCTTTTCCTTTTACTGCGACTACATTCCCGTGTTCTCCCGCCGCAGTGCTTTAAGTAGCAGCAGTTGGTGCCCACCATGGGAGAGCAGCGCGTCTGGTTTCCTTGTGGGAACGACTGGCTGCGCGTTTGCCCCCGCGAGGCGAGCCGAGGCCAGCTCTCCGTGTGTGTGTGTGTGTGTGTGTGTGTGTGTGTGTGTGTGTGTGTGTGTGTGTGTGTGTGTGTGTGTGTGTGTGTGTGTGTGTGTGTGTGTGTGTGTGTGTGTGTGTGTGTGTGTGTGTGTGTGTGTGTGTGTGTGTGTGTGTGTGTGTGTGTGAGGTGGTGGCCCCGGTGTGCTGTGCGCGCGCGCTCGTGTTATTGTGTGTGTCGGTGTTCCTGTCACGGCCAACAGGTGCCGGCGCCCCGACCTGCCTGCTGCTCCAGTTGCGGCGTTGTTTTGATCGTGTGTGTGTGTGTGTCTGTCTTGACACGCGGCACTACCGCCGCTGCTGGCAGTGGGAGTCAGAGCTCGGAGCGCCCGTCACACAAAGCCGGCTTCCTGTGCACCTGTGCGAGCGGCTAGCAAAACTCGCCCGCTTCTGCTGCTGCTGCTGCCAGTGCCTGAGGTTTCCCCCCCGTTGCCAGGCGTGTGTGTGTGTGTGTTTGTACGTGCTGCACTGTTCCGCCCAGGATTCTCCTCGCACAGAGCCACATTCCAACATTCCTAGTGTCGACGCGACGGCGTACTTGTTATCGATTAGCGCCCAGCGCAATACTCGCTACTAGACCAGCTCTCCCACTGTACTGTATGTCACTCAATAAGCGCCCGTCGGCTACAGCAGCAGCAGCAGCAGCAGCACACACAGAGCTACACCTCACACACTACTACCGAGCTGACTGAACACAAGCCGGTGTGTGTGTGTGTCGGGTCTTCAGCTGTGAACGTTCGCCGTGTTTGTTTGTTTCGCTTTTCTTTTTTTTTTTTTTTTTTCGGGGGCCGTGTGTTGAGGCGCTGAATGGCTAAGCAGTCAGGCGTGAGAATCTCTAATGTGTGTCTGAATGGGACCTCGCGCCGTTGGTGCTGCGCTCACAGCGTGCGAGTGTGTGTGTGTGTGTGTGTGTGCGCGAGAGAGAGAGAGAGTGTGTGTGTGGGTCTATGTCTGTGGGCATCGGCTCTCGTGCTGTTTAAGCGAGGCTATTTCCATCCCGGCGAATATAGGACACTTACAGTACGTGGAAGCTGCCGCGGTTGACCTTCCAAAGGGCA
This sequence comes from Sardina pilchardus, assembly GCF_963854185.1. Taxonomy (NCBI): domain Eukaryota; kingdom Metazoa; phylum Chordata; class Actinopteri; order Clupeiformes; family Clupeidae; genus Sardina; species Sardina pilchardus. The sequence goes on along the minus strand of NC_085010.1, from coordinate 29,792,168 downwards.
GCGCGAGCATCTGCACTCCACAGCCATGCGTGTTGTAATTAAACACCAAAACATCCAAAACGGGAGGAGAGGCCGCCACATGTGCACCGCTTGCACCGCTCCCGCTTTTAAAAACGCGAGCCTTGTTAGGGGCCTGATTGATTAGCTCTTAGGTCTTCTCCCCTGCTCTCTCTCTTTCTTTCTTTCTTTCTTTCTGCCTTTCTCTCTCTCTCTCTCTCTCTCTCTCTCCCTTGGCACTGACCCCTGAGTGGGAGTCTGTTGGCAGACAGGTAGGCCACATTCACATTCACATTCACAGAAGTGCCCACTGTGTGGATTTCACTCGCAACAGCCAGCGGTCTACTTAACAGATCTGGCAAAACCGCAAGGGGGAAAAAGAAGCAGAAGTGGAAGAGACTAAAAAAGGAGCGCAGGTGTGCGATGGGCTCGGGGTTTTTCTCGCTGGAATCTCTCAGCGGAGTCGTCGGCCCGAACCGCCACTGAACTCGGCCTTGTGCCTCCGTTTGTGTGTGTTTGCTGCGGAGACGTGATTTGCAGGGAGGTGATTTAAAGAGATGGACAGGCATGCTGAGTGCTAACAGCTGCTCGGCTTGTTCCTGCAAGAAGGGCCTTGTCCTAGTTTGCTAGTCTTGTTTGGGCTGCATCGGAGTTGTTTGGTGGAGTTTTCCGGCAGTTTTGGCTTGATAGAAGTAGGCAGGCATTAGAATGGATACCTGCCTGCCTGGCAGCAGGGTTGAAAAGGTGTTTAAAAGCAGCAGCACTAAACTGATGAATTAGCTCGTACTCTGTCAGGAGTCATGCAACAGTGCCCATTTTCTTAATTAACAATTAAATGTGTGCGTTGTTTTGACTCCATAAGCGCACACCCTTTTTTGACTGAAGTGTGTATGTGTGTGTTTTGTTTCTCATGCAGCGTTAGGGAGCTTCTCTGCCGTGTTTGGGGTGGATTGGAAGGAGAAGACATCTCGGGACTTTAACAAGGTAAGATAAACCAGCCAGCAGCAGGAAAACATGTATTTTTAATTATTTATATCGGCCCTTTGCTTTTTGGATGTGTGAAAAAGCCATATTGTCAGGGGAATGTGTTTTTATAGATTTCCCAAAGCTGCGCTATTTTCTCCGGCTGGAGTCTTATCTGACTGTTCTGTCTTCCACAGTTCTGGAAGGATGTCATAGAGGACTCAGAAGTACGAGATCTCATCTCGGACAACAGAAGCACCCCCTCACCAGGTCTGTATTCTTGGGTCAAAAAAAGAACATTTTGTTCCTTTCCTTTATGTACGAGGTGCTACATTTATTGTAAGAATAGGGAAGCCACCATATGAATTTAAAGATACTTTCTTGCATTTCTTATCCAATACACTAGCGCACCAATACACTAATCTAATAATCCACTTCAGTCAAAGTCAGCAAATTACTCCTCACTGTCCTCAAGCTGTCTGTTCTGTGGACTCTAAGTAGGAAGCAAACATAGTGGCATCCAATACACAAACAGTTACAGCCAATCAACACCATGCCTGGAAGGGAGGGGTGTAATTTGATTTAATAAAATAAATGCCAAAACTCCTTTGCCAGAATCGCACTACATCCTCCTAACATTGTTTTAAAGAAGACTGTAACAGCTTGAAGGCTCATCATCAAGTTTATTCATTCTCTCTTCCTCCTTCTTCTCTTCCTCCTCCTCCTCTTTCTCCTCCTCCTCCTCCTGCTCCTCCTCCTCATCCTCTCCCTCCTCCTGCTCTTTCTCCTCTTCCTCTTCCTCTTCCTCCTGCTCCTTCTCCTTCTCCTTCTCCTTCTCCTCCTCCTCTTCCTCTTCCTCTTCCTCCCCCTCCTCCTCCTCCTCTCCCTCCTCTCCCTTCTCCTCCTCCTCTTCCTCCTACTCCTCTCCCTTCTCTTCCTCCTCCTCCTCCTCCTCTTCCTCTCCCTTCTCCTCCTCCTCCTCTCCCTCCTCTCCCTCCTCCTCCTCCTCCTCCTCCTCATCCTCTCCCTCTGCTCCCTTCTCCTCCTCCTCCTCCTCCTGCTCCTTCTCCTCCTCCTCCTCCTCCTCCTCTTCTTCTTCCTCCTCCTCTTCCTCCCCCTCCTCCTCCCCCTCCTCCTCCTCCTCCTCTCCCTCCTCTCCCTCCTCCTCTTCCTCCTCCTCCTCCTCCTCCTCCTCCTCCTCCTCCTCCTCTCAGACGTGGAGCATGTGGAGGAGCGGCGGCGGCGGCGGCAGGAGGCTCTGTTCCACCCCGCGCGTGCCCCGGGGCTGGGCGACGCCGAGGGCCAGCGCGTCCTGCAGGTGGCGCTCATCCTGCGCAACCTGTCCTTCGAGGAGGCCAACGTCAAGCTGCTGGCCACCAACCGCACCTGCCTGCGCTTCCTGCTGCTCTGCGCCCACTGCACCTTCGTCTCGCTGCGCCAGCTCGGCCTCGACACGCTGGGCAACGTCGCCGGAGAGGTACGATGTGTGTGTGTGTGTGTGGGGGTGTGTGTGTGGGGGTGTGTGTGTGGGGGTGTGTGTGTGGGGGTGTGTGTGTGGGGGTGTGTGTGTGGGGGTGTGTGTGTGGGGGTGTGTGTGTGTGTGTGTGTGTGTGTGTGTGTGTGTGTGTGTGTGTGTGTGTGTGTGTGTGTGTGTGTGTGTGTGTGGTCCATACATCCATCTTTCGTGGCAGGACTCACTCTTCTGACGTCATAACTCAGCTGTGTTTTTAAAATGTGATTTTGACAGAAATGGCTATAAATGTTACTGTATTGCAATTATAGTAATACGTTTAATGGTAATTATATCTTCACTGAGTTATCTAACCATTATCCAATAAATAATAATAAAAGTTTTAAGTTAACATACACACTTTAAGCGGTGCTTATGGCTGTTTACCACTCTTGCCTCATTTTGGGAGCCTCATTACAGGCGGTGTCTGGCCTGAAGGCAAATCCGTTGTTTTCTCAAATCTGGCCTTTTGAGACTTGAGATTGTGACACTTGTGGCGTACAAGCGATGAGATCAGCTTTGTTTGTCCAGTTATCGCTGACCTAAGTGCATCGATTGCTCTGGCCATGATATGGACATAACTGTGTAGAGACGCTGGTGACAGATTTCCAACATGGTGGCACGAGAAAAGGATTTGGTGTCATGCGTTTGGTTGCAAGTGACCGAATAGAGGGTTTTGCAATTTCAGTGGCCAGAGCGTCTGGACTGAGACTCATCTGTTGTAATCTGATTGGAGTCACATTTCAAACCACCTCCAAATATTGTTTAGATCCAATTAGCAAGAGTTCATTTTTTTTCAACCTGAATGCAATCTGGATATGCCAAAAAAACTGAAACAGATTTGGCCTGGCAGTCAGAGGAAGGCTTTAAGTGCCTGAGTCTGGTCTCAGATCATCTGGATGGTGAGGAGGTTTGAGTGTCAGCGTGACTCGTGAGGGTTGTGTGGTTTGGGCTCCAATGGAAAGCTGCATCTCTGTGGCACTGAGGGCTCTATGTAAACCGATAGTTTTGCAAGTGCAGTGTGTATGAGTGTGTTTTTTTTTTTTCCTTCAAGTATCCATGTAACTTTGTACCGTGTAGTACTTCACTGGCCGGTACAACCTTGAAGGGTCTGTCCACCCACACGCTGTATCTGTCCTGAACCTGTATGGTTAGAGGCCGTTTGCCACTGATCGTACATCGTATTTCTTTTATTCAGTTTTTAGATGATGCGCTTCAGTAGCCTTGGCATGTCAAGGGCTTTTTATTTATTTATTTATTTTTTTGTACGACTTTTTCTAACTCTGTTTTATTCCTTCGCTCTGTAGCTCCAGCTGGATCCAGTGGATTTTCGGACAACCCACCTAATGTTCCACACCATCACCAAATGCTTGATGTCCAGGGACCGGTTCCTGAAAATGAGAGGTCAGTATCCACCTCAACATGGCGCCGTCTGTAACGTTTGAGGAAGGGCTTGTAAGGAAGCGGAGATAATATTTCCTGTGAACGCATTAAAGTCATCCCAAAGTCATCAATAGCCAATAATCAGTAATCATCAGTCATCAATAGCCCTGCGCTGACTCTCCTGGTTGTTTTCTTCCCCTCCCTCCCTCTTCCCTCAGCGATGGAGATCCTGGGGAACCTGAGCAAGGCGGAGGACAACGGCGTGCTGATCTGCGAGTACGTGGACCAGGACTCGTACCGCGAGGTGATCAGCCTGCTCACGCTGCCCGACGTCATGCTCCTCATCTCCTCGCTGGAGGTGCTCTACCAGCTCACCGAGCTCGGCGAGGTCACCTGCTCAAAGATCTCCTCCGTGGAGAGGAGTATAGGTACGTACGTCGTCATGGTAACCCGCAGCAAAAGCTGGTCTAGTGTGTGCCGTCTCGGGGCTCGGACACCAGAGGCAACCCCCAACTCCCCCCCGCCGGTGCCACATGAGGGATGTGTTTATGTGACTTTTTTTTTTTTTTCCTCCTCTCTCCCTAAAGGTCATCGCATGATAAAAGCACTTTAAAATGGCCACCCCAGAAATAGAAGTCTCACATGTCCAGTTATGTGGGAGACGATGCTTATGTGTAGTGACTCATGCAAAGTGTTTGCCGAGGGTGGCATCACCTGGATATTTTAAGTCTCTGATGGGTTTTTTTTTTTTTTTTACTAGTCTTTATGGAGTTTTTTTTTTGTTTTTTTTGCCCCGGTCTTCACCATGTGAATGACCTGCCTCTTAGCGATTCTGTTTTAATGCACCTTACGGCTGCTTGGGTTGAAGCTTAATTGACTCTCCCTTGCTGTCTTTGGGGAATCAATTATTCCGACCTCCGTTTCTAAGGCACGCCTGGCCAGACATAATAAATTACTGCTCCGTCGCAGTCCCCTGTGCGAGGCCAGTTGTTAGTTGGACCATTTGAAGGTTCCCTGCAGCTCCTGTGAACGTTACTTTACTTGATTCATTTTATTTTTGATTAAGTTAATGAATTTGAGCGGTTAATGCGGTTAGTGGTCCTTTGGCGTTTTGCACTGTTGTATCATAATAAAGTGTTTTATGTTTACATGCGTTTCGTCCATTACAGACCTGCTTGTACGGCTAGTGTCCATTGATCTGCACACGTTTGGCCCCGACGCGCTGACCGCGGTCAAGCTGATCGAGCACCAGGCGTCCAGCAGCCAGGTGGCAGAGGTGCGGCCGCAGCTCGTCGAGCACGTCGCTCCCCCCATGCAGGGCCCACCTGGACCAGGTGAGTGTGTGTGTGTCTTTGTGCACCTGTACCAGGTGAGTGTGGCGGGTAAACCCCCATGTAAGCCTGACTCATGGTGTGGCAGGTCTTATGTCATCATTGGCACTCTCACGCATGGGAAAAGTGTCGGCTAATTTCATCATTGCTTCAGCACTGCCACCTGATGGACACAATGTGGTATTGCACTCGGCACATACAAGGGTGTAATTTTTGCCGAGCTCAGCAAGATCACAGTGATTGGACTTGGGAGAGTGCAAGTTGGCATATTAAGCGGAGATGTTCAGAGAAAGTTGAATAATTAATAACCTTTTTGTACCATCCATGCATTTGTTAATCTTTCATTTTTCATCTTGTTCACTCTTCACAGCACCAAGAGTCCCTGTTCAGTCGACTCCTCCTCCTGGTATCGTGGAGCTAGATGGGGAGAAGTTCACTCTGCAGTGGTGAGTAGTTTACATTCAACGCATTCACTTGAGGAAAATGTTTTGTTTGTTGATGTTATTGTCTGACACAATGATTAGCATGTTTATTGTCAGTAACTGATAGTAGCATTCAAGTAGTAGGTGTAGTAGTCTTTTAGATCTGGTAACATTTCCCTTTTGTTCCCATTTGGGAGACTAACATTTTTCTGTTTGATATTAAAGCAATTTAGTCATGGTAGGGGTGTGCGATATGGATAATGATATTAAAATAATAACAATTGTGATTTTGATAATGACGATAATTGGTCAATATCCTTGAGAAATGTGTTTTTAAAAGTCTTGAGTTGCTTACAGCTCATTATTTCTGCATGATTAATATAATAATCAATAACATGTGATTTTTCAACCAAATCAACCAATGCTTTGTCACATTTCCAATTCTGCCCTACTCCTGTATGCGGCATGGTTTAGCCTGCTACGTTAGATGAGCAAATTGACGAGTGTCCCACGAGAAGGTCTGCAGCTGAAGTTCCTTGCAAACCTTTACTTGGGATTCACTCTATAACTAAAGACATACAGAGTATATCTCAGTTATTCCCATCGATTACATTTGATGTGCATTGATTTTTGATGAGCAATCATGTGGCATTAGCCTTCAAGTTTAAACAGAATTGAAATGAATCTGTTAGCTTGAGGCTAATATATAGGAGATTTTCTATAAAGATGCTAACCATTAGCATATTTGATTATAAATAATATATATATGATAATATAATATATATAAAAAATTGATATTTAAAGCAAGCTTCAGTATATTAACCAAAGGTCTACATAAGAATTCTTTGTTTACAATCATGAAACAACTGGCTATTAAAATACTTTTCTGGCCGTATAACACTATGTAGGACAAAAAAACATGACTAACTCAATCAATGGCACTTGAACTGAAGGCACAAAAAATAAACATTAACAGCATGTGACCACGTGGAGCCACTAGCAATCACTTGCTCTGCTGCAGCCAACGGCTTCTGTTCTCACTTCTGCTGTACGCACTTCCTGATCTAGTGAATGTATTGGGTTTCAATGCGTTTTTTTTTCAATTTTTTTCCTCCCGAAGTAATTTAATTAATCGACAATGTCTGCACATCGTTAAAGCAATAATCACAAGATTATGATATATATATATATACAGTATATTTATATGATTATATTATGATATCGCACACCCCTAAGTTATGGTTAATTACTCAGACACAGGTCTGAGACTCTGAATATATGTTAAATCTTCACATGTCCAGATAACTTTGTAATGTGCACTGCTTGGTCCACAGGCTGAATGCTCACTTTGAAGTGAACATGGAGGGCTCGGTCTCGAGGTCCGAGATGTACTCGGAGTACCTGGCCACCTGCAGCAAGATGGCCCGCAGCGGGATCCTCACCTCCACTGGCTTCTACAAGTGCTTGAGGTAATAAAGTCAAAGGCAGAATCTGCACCTCTAACCCTTCAGCAGTTACATGGCCCGACCGCCATGTCTGTTTGGAACAGCAATCTGCACGCAGTATGCATTTATTTAGTGAGATTGTCTGTAGATGAAGTGAATATTTGGACTCTTCATTAATTAAATTGTGGTGTGGCTGTTTCTTGCCTAAATGAAACGCAATTGAGAGTGAGACTGCTTGTGTGTGAGGCTGTGTCTACTCTTTCTGTGAACAGTTATCTCTGCACACATGGTTATGCAAATGCATTGTTGTAACCAAATGCTCTACCTATCAATCAGTCACACTATGTGAGTGGAGACGCTTAGTTAATCAGACAGTTGGTCTCACTGGTTAGTTATAGGAAAGCATTTGTTTTTCCAACATCTCCACTCGTCTTAAGGGTAAAGCACTGATTGACTGATAAACCGTGCCTCTTCACACCAGGACGATCTTCCCTAATCACGCGATCAAACGCATGGACGACGGCAAGATGAATACCCAGGCGCAGATCCACGTGGTTGGCATTCGGAGGCGATCCATCCCCCTCCCCATCCAGCTCTACTACCAGCAGCAGCCCAGCCCTGTGGCCGTGACCAAGCACGAGGCCCCTTCAGAACACCCACAGGCGCCCCCTACAGGTAAGGCAGTTAATTGCCAAATGTAAATACCAAGTGACAATGTTTGATGCCAAACATTGAAGCAGACAAGGAAGTTACAACACCTGCAGTACCTTCAATGTCCATCAGGGGCAGGCTCCAAGAGTGAGTCGATTTCCATATTAGACCCCCATGCGACCATGTCCAACTGCACAGCAGAAAAGAATACTTACAGCCTGGTCCAAAAATGGTTTGGACTGAAACAACAGTTTCCCTGTTCCAGCTGTGGGGGACTTGTTTTGTGAAATCATCTGTTGTAAATGGTAGATTCAATTTAAATTGCATTTGATATGAATGAGCTGAAAGTTTGAGACGATAAAAGCATTAATTGGATTTGGTTTGTAAATATTATGTTAGCAAGAAGTTGACACTGTAATATGCAATAATACAGTTACTGTAACAATACTAACAAACAATAATATCTGATGTGATTTATAAGTTGCTCATGAACTTGTGCCTGTGAGCTTACATCAGCTGGCATAACAAACATGGCTGTGCCCATGGCCTCCTAGTTCAACCTTCATACCCACTCTTCAGGTAATGTCACGGAGGGTTTGCCCACTTATTTACAGTCTATGGTAAATGCATGTAGTCCTTAGGCCATTTGGGTGCAGTGTGAAGTGCTACGAGAGACCAAATCTCTCTGACTTCCAGTAAGAAATGAGCGTTTGTGTTTTCCCTCACGAGTGTTTTGTCATTTTTACTCTCCTCTCTCAGGCCTCCACCCTGGCATGGGTGGGCAGTTTGTGCGGGCGCCAGTGCCCAGCCTTACCGCCAGCCAGGCAGCACCGCAGTTGGCCTACGCCGTGCAGGCCGCGCCACACTCGCACCCGCCACCAGCCGTGGCCGTTCCTCCCCCCCCACGCTTCCCGCCCGCCAACCCCTCCCCGCGGCCCGGCGACATCGTCAAGACGGCCATGATCCAGAGCTCCATCCCCATGGCGTCCGTGCCCCCCGGCATGGCCAACCACAGCGGGCTCCCCGCGCCCATGGCCTCCCAGCAGCCCCCGCAGCAGCTGCTGCACCACGCCCCCGTCACGCTCTTCCAGCAGGGCCCGCAGCAGGCCCACGTCTTCACGGGACGGGTCCAGGGCGTGGTTCCCCCGGGACCGGGCCAGCAGCAGCGTCTCCCGCCGCCCGGCGGAGCCTCCTCCCAGGAGTCGGTGGTCCTGGCCTCGCCGCCGCAGTTCGTCAGCTCGGCCTCCATCGTCGCCGGCGGCCAGGTGTTCACGGTGGCCGGCGTCCAGAACGCGCAGGGCTCCCGCGTCACCTTCCAGAACATCGCCCCGAAGCCTGCACCCAACCAGCAGCAGCAGCAGCTCCCTCAGCAACAACAACAACAACAACAACAACAGCAACAGCAGCAGCAGAACGTGGTCATCGTCAGCCCCAACCCGCAGCCCAACCCAGCGTTCGCCCCGGCCATCCACCAGATCGTGCTGACCAACCCCTCGGGCCTGCCCACGGCGCAGACCATCCAGCTGGCCGGGCAGCCGTCCAGCGCCTCCTCCTCCGCCCCTCCGGCCTCCTCACACTGCCCCCCGACCTCCAGCCCGCTGCCCCAGGTCATGGGCTCGCTCTCGCCCTCGGCCCAGGGCCCCCCTCCCACGGTCAGCCAGATGCTCTCCGTCAAGCGCCAGCAGCAGCAGCAGCACCTCCAGACGTACATCCCCCCGCCGCCTCCACCTCCCGGCCAGCCTACCTCCACGGAGTCCAGCCTGATCAAACAGTTACTGCTTCCAAAGCGCGGGCCCTCCACCCCCGGGGGGAAGCTCATCCTCCCCGCCCCGCAGGTCCCTGCTCCCAGCAGCACGCGGGCGCCCAGTCCGCAGGTGGTCTACCAGGTCTCCAGCAGCAGCAGCAGCAGCAGCAGTGGCGGGCAGAGCATGCCGCAGACTCAGCAGCAGCCGCAGCAGCCGCAGCAGCTGAACGTGCAGCTGGTCCAAAGCCCTCTGGCGTCGTCCGGCGGCGTCCAGACGGTGCCCATCTCCAACCTGCAGCTCCTGCCCGGCCAGCAGCTCATCTCCACCAGCACCGCCGCCCCGGCCGCCCTCCTGCAAGGGACGCCCGCCAACCAGGTCACGTTCACGGTAGTGCCAAACGCGGGCTTCCCCGCCACCACCGGGGTGGCCCAGGGCGTGCCGTCGCCGCTGACCACGCAGACGGGCCTGCCGGTCAGCGGGACCCCGCCTCCTCCGCCCAGCTCGGGGGGGCCGCCGCCGCTCCGCGCCGACAAGATCATCTGCCAAAAGGAGGAGGAGGCCAAAGACGCCACGGGGCTGCACGTGCACGAGCGCAAGATCGAGGTGGTGGAGAACTCCTCGCTGGGCGGCGAGGGCGCCGCGGCCAGCAACGGGGACGCGGCCGAGCCCCAGGGGAGCCCCGGAGGAGCCAAGCTGCTCAACGGGAGGAAGTGCGCCGCCGACTCCAGTCTACCTCCGTACCACTCAGGGAACAGCCAGCTGACCGGCGCTCAGGTCACCCAGGCTCTCAACGGCCCCGCCACGGAGGCCGCCGACAACAACAACGCCGCCGCCGGCGGCACCGGGAAGCTGAGCCCCCCCGCCGGGCCGACCCCGGACGCCCGCAAGCTCCTGGTCAACGGGGTCTGCGATTTCGACCGGGGGGACCTGGGCAAAAACATTCCAAATCACAAAGCTTCCAAACACGTGGGGAACGGGGAGGTGTCCGGCCCGGACTCTCTTCCTCCACCTCAGCAGGACACTGCCAAAGCAGAGCCGGCGGGGCGCGTGGCCAACGGGCCCAGGAGCGCGGTCCGCACCGCCGACATCTCCAACGGGCCCTCGGGCCAGAACTATGACGCCCCCTCCCCCCACCTGCGACTCCAGCAGCAGCAGCAGCAGCAGCCCCATCACCACCACCACCACCACCACTCGCCCCCCATCCTGCCGCCCCACGGGCCGGAGGGCCAGTCCCAGCCACAGCCACAGCCACAGCCAGCAAACGGAGCTAACGAGAGCCGGGCGCTCAAGCGGCCGGCGGACGACGGGGAGCGAGGGCCCCAGTCCGGCATCCCCAGCAAGGTGGGCGTGCGGATCGTCACCATCAGCGACCCCAACAACGCCGGCCACAGCGCCACCATGGTGGCCGTACCGGCCGGGGCCGACCCAAGCACAGTAGCAAAAGTAGCAATAGAGAACGCAGCGCAGCAGAAGCCCAGTCTGCCCTCCACGCAGCACGAGACGCCCCCTCAGGTAGGGCTACACACACACACACACACACACACACACACACACCCACACACACACGCACACACACACACACACACACACACACGCTCACACACACGCACGCACACACACATAAACACACACATAAACACACACACACACACACACCTTATTCCTACTGTTGCGCTCAGCCTTGTTGCTTGCGCTAACACTGACAGTTACCACACGTGCCATTGAAATTTAGTACCAGCTTAGTGCCAGCTAGGGGTGGCCTTGCTGAACCATGAAGGCGAACGTTCTGTCATTATCAATGTGTTGTTGTGTTATTAGAATCCATGGTTTCTATTTTGGCTTCTTTTTTTCTGAACAATAATAACAAATAGAATCCTACCCTAGAGCACTTTTTCTGATATGGATGTCCTACCACTTGTTTCATGTGTACTTTAAACAGTCATGAATAGAAGATAGACTCAGTAGGCAGCCTATAGGAACAAGACTGAGCCGAAGCTTTGAAGCATGCAGTGCACAGGAGAATGTTCAACACAAATTAAGTAACTTAACTACTTAGCCTATGCCTCAAATGGTGTGAATTCCCCTAACTTTCAGAGGGGCTTAACCCTTGTGGCCAATGCCTGTGTGTTTCTGTATTGGATTAGCTATTCATTTTGTTATGAGCCCGCTGTGAAAGCAACTCTTGGTGTGCCGATGTGGTCATTTTGGTACTTTCCTAGATGCCATGTCTCTGCTTATTTGTGTTCGTGATTTGAGGAAAGGGGGTTCTGCTTTTGGTAGTTGGCATGTGCATAAATTATGTGCAGTTTAACAGATGGCTCCTGCAGCCTGCTACTAAGACACAAGTATAGATTTAGCAAGCTGTTTATCAAATCAAACAAATTAAACTGAAGTTGAATGGGTTTGGGCTTACTTCGCCAGTTGTAGTGACTTGTTGATTATTAATCACAGTGGATTTTACACAGGGAGCTGACAGTTTCCTCTGAAATTCTTAGTACTAGCCCCCCCCCTCAGTGTTAACATGTTTTAAACTAAGGCAATGTAGGTCACAATAGAAAGTACAAATCTGGCAGAAAGTAACTCTGTTGAAAGTTGTTGAAATGAATCCTGCCAAGGTAATCGTTTGTTGCAAGTGCCACATTTTTCTGAACTTTCCAACATGTTTTACATTGCATCATTGCTGTAGCGTGGCAATCTTTATTTCTAAATTAAAAGCCGCGTTACCGACCTGGCTACTTACGAAGCTAACTCATGACCAGTCTTGGCTGCCTTATTGTGTAAGCCGATATGAATCACTCTGCAAAATCCATATGAAACGGCTTCATTTAACTCTGAAACATTTCTTGTCATATCTTTAAAAAAAAAAAAGATTCCATTGCCTAGATTCAGCGTGTGGGCTACAACTCCCCAGAGGTTCCAAACCACTGAATGAGACTGTAACTGCAGCTGAGGTTCAGTCTTAAACGCTCTGGTGTTGTTCTGTGGTCCTTCAGCAGTCGGTGTCGGCAGCTATGCCCGCGGCCCCCGCGGTGCCCCAACCCCTGCAGGGCAGCAGTGCCAGTCCCAGCCCGTCTCTGGAAGGCAAGCAGGCCACAGCGGTACCCCAGGAGCAGGTCCGGAAACCTGGCCAGAACTTCAAGTGTCTCTGGCAGTCCTGTAAACGGTGGGTGGTATGAGTTTTCACTCATAGTGGATATTCAGTCGATTGGGATCCACAGTTATATCATGACCTATTATATGGAAACCAAGGGAAATAGGTCTCTCTTGAGGGACCTGTCGTAGAAAATGCATGATGATAGTTGATCAACAATGCCTAAATTCATTGTTGTCCGCTTGTTCGAGTATGCGATCAACACACACAACCACTAAATAACCCTGATTGCAGCCTGTTGACTTTGGCCTGTAGCAAATGTTTTCTGTCAGAAAATATATATATATTATTTAAAATATACATTTTTGGCTTTAATCGCTGTGGATGACATGGTGGATCCTCCTGTGAAAACGAGATGTTTTTCCCCTGCCTTTTAAGGGCTATTTTAAGGGGCTGTTATATGACCAGACTCTCCCTGACCTCCCTGACCTTGAACCATATCTCTTCCGCAGGTGGTTTGAGACACCATCTCAGGTGTTCTACCATGCCGCCACTCTGCATGGCGGGAAGGAGGTGTACCCTGGGCAGTGCCTCTGGGAAGGCTGCGAACCCTTCCCACGGCAAAGACTATCTTTCATCACTCACTTACAGGCACGTTCATCTCCTCGTACCATGTCTCTGTTTCCTCCTGTCACTTTTAATTATTTTTCCTGCAGTTTGTTACCCGTTCACATTCCTTCTAAGGGTTTGCTGGCCTAGATTTGAGTCGGTCTTCAGATTTGCCCTCTAAATGTATTGGTTACGGCTGTCCACAGGACAAGCACTGCTCGAGGGACGCTCTAATCGCTGGCCTGAAACTGGAGGAGCAGAGGCAAGGCGGCAATCAGAACACTTCCAAGTATGTACCCCACTGTCCTGCTTTCTTTCCAAATGTTCTGTCCGTTTTAATCATGGCGCAATAAGAATGAAAGTTTATTGGCATTGTGTGTTCAAGTCACTAAGCGTGATTTAGTCTAGGTGAATTTGAAAGCTTTAACAAAAAAAAGGGGTGATTTTTACCGTCCCGGTCTGAATAATGAATGATCTGAGTGAAGTCGGATTTAAAGAGCCGAGTCGTGTAAAGAAAATTGATTTCTCAACATTTATTAGCCCTTGTCAGCAGAGCATTCCAAATGATTGCTTTTAGACAGGATAATCCCTTTCAGAAACCAGTGCTGTGTGACCGTATCGGTGTCAGCCGGTCTTTCTGCCATGTCTGGTTCTGGTGATAAACCATGTGCGCTTGTTAATGCACACGGTTCTCCTGGTTTTCAGCACCCCGGGGTTAACACTTCAGCAGTCCCCCAAGGGAACTTAAACGAGCTTGCCGACTGAGCGATTGCCGTTTCTCCACAGGTCTCCACCAGTGGCTGCCAGCAGTCCGACCCCACGAGCACAGAAAGCTATCGTCAATCACCCGAGTGCCGCCCTCATGGCACTGCGCAGGGGGTCACGGAACCTGGTCTTCAGGGACTTTACTGTACGTACAGTATATCGCCACGGTGCCCCTCACAGACCCCTCAATCGTTTAAATGTTAAAGTGAATAACCACGGTGCCCCTCACAGACCCCTCAATCGTTTAAATGTTCAAGTGAATAATTTGAGGACTCTCTCTTTTCTTACTTAGGATGACAAAGAGGGACCAATGACCAAACACATACGACTAACTGCTGCCTTAACATTAAAGAACGTCGCAAAGCATTCAGACGATGGGCGAAGGTAAGGATGCGGTTAATACTGAAATAAAAAACAGTTGTATTTAATCAACGCCCCTTAGCTGTTCGATTATACAGTATAAACCACGGCCTCTCGTGGCTTATTGCTTAAATAAAAAACGGTTGTATTTCATCATTTGTACATTGGTAACATGAAAAAGGAGGGACATTTAAATCCTCTATTGAGAATGTATAAATGTGAGATTCCATCCTGACACTTGTTTCTGTGTAGGTTGGTAAAACGACATGAGTGCCACCTGTCGGTCCTGGCGCTAAGCAACATGGAGGTCTCCACGACGCTTGCCAAATGCCTTTACGAACTGACTCACACCCTACAGGCTTGAGCCAAGCTGAATTCCCAAAAAAAATGTAAGGAAAAAAAAAAAAGAGGAAAACCACACTTCCCATACTGCTGGCGAACAAGTCTATCGTGGTGGCCATGTGGGGCAGAGCTTCCCAGGCCCCCGTCCTCCCCCCTTCCATTTCAGTTCTCAGTTTGCTTGGACCACCCCTACAATCACACCCATCTCTTCCCTCCCTCCTGCCCACCCCCACAAAAACAAACAAAAACAAAACAGAAAAGGAGAGAGAAAAAAAAAAAGAAAAAAAAAAACACAAACTGCCATGGGGTCTTCCACCAGCCACTCAGAAACCAGCCACCTGCTCCTCACTCTCCAATCAAGCCACCTTTCTACTCCCTGTCTCCAGATACGAGCACATTTTTTCTAATCCTGGATGAGTGGCGGCCCAGTTAAGGTTCTGGCTCTGGCGTGGGTGCAGGGTGGGGGGGGGGGGGTCAGGGTGCGGGGAGGGGGGTGGTGGTGCTGAGGGAGAGACACAGGGGATGGGTGGGGAACGGGGCAAAGGGGGTGGGTCGCAGGCGGACGACTGGCTAGATTGTTTTCTTTAGAACTTGATAGCTTGGTTTTTTTCTTACTTGAGCCGATTATATTTTCACTTATTTATTATTGAAATAAATACCAATATGATTAAATGAGTAAAAAATCTTGTAAATACTTGTGAATAAGTATAAAAAAAAAAGAAGATAAATTCTCTTTCATGCCGCTGCAGCCACTGGAGGAGTCACTCTGTGGAATAATAGCATTACTTTGGTAGGTTCACTTAGGGGAGTTTTTTGTTTGTATTTTTTTTATGATCCCTGGTTACTTGTATGAAATGTGATTCTATACTCAGCAGTGGATGAATGTACGTAAACCCTGTAAATATTTCTGCAAAGGTACTGACTGATGCTGTAAAGTTTGGGGGTGGGTGGGGAGGGACAGTTTTTGTGGAACTGTGATTTTTTTTTTCCCTTCTCCTTTTCTTTTCCTTTTTTCCTTTTTTTGTATTATAAAACCTTGTAGAACTCATTTTGCTGGCTGAAAGAGTATGGAATAATATATCTCATGTCATTTTTGTAGAAGAAAAGAAAAAAAGACAAACAAAAAACTATTGAAGGTATTTTTCTTTCTCCTGCCCCCCTTAACATGTATCCACTGTAAACGTTTTTTGTCATAGTACGAGCTCACGCGCCCGTACCAAAATTCTTTTTGTATTTGTAAATTGGTTTAAATACATGGAGTTTTATACAGGTTTTCTCCTGTGTTATTTGCTTTATGTGCAGGTATGATATTTTCTTCACTACTTTTTTCTATCTTAATATAGTGTGGAGTTTTATTGTACTATTTTTTCATTCTTACTACCATGCCACATTCCGGCTCCCAGCTTCTCGGACTGTCTCCTCTCTGCGGTGTGTTGTGTAAACATTTATAACTGCCTGTTGTGTTAGCATCCAAGCAGGGGACTCCCACCCCACCACCATTTCTGCAGTGTCAGTAGGGTGTGCGAATATACATATACCTAACAGTCTGTTATAGATTGGCTTTATTTACTTTGGTGACTGTTTATAGTTTTTAAATAAAAGACTGAACATTTTTGGCCGTTTTTTTTTTTTTTTTCCTTTTTCATTTCGTTTCTCGTTTGTTTGTCATGGAACTACTGTTAGCGAACACGTTTGCATCACACATTTCTTCCTGTGCGGCCCTGTGCCAGTGGTGCGTAAAACATTTTTTGTTTGTGGATTTTGTTTTTCTAACTTGATTTGTTTATGTTCATAGCATTAATAAAGCTTGTCTGCATATTTGTGGTGCAGAACATCTGTTTCAGACTCAGGTGAAGGTTCAACCAAAGCAATTTCTTCATTTACGTACGGTGTAATTTACTCATCCTTTTATTTTTCTTTCCCTTTTATTCAAACTTTAAGCAAACGTTAAGCACAGGTTTAATCCACGGCACAGAGTGGCACAGTTGTGTATCAGAAAATCCAAATGTTGACGACTAATATACAGTGCTGCTTGAAAGTTTCTGAACCCTACAGATATAATCATTTTTGGGGGGAGAAACCTATAGAAATTTATCCAGTGTACATATAAGCCCCGATTTGTACCAAATAATGGACACCAACAAAAAGAAACATGACATCTTTTCACTATTTATCAAACGTTTTTGATTGAATAAAAACTCAGATTTCACAAGAATATGTGAACGTCTGAAGTCAATAGTTGCCACATTCTTCAGCAGCAATTACGTCAATGAAATGTCTTCTGTAGCCACTAATCTCTCACATCTGCTTTCTGGGATTCTTGCTCTCTTGCAGAACCCCGTCAACTGAGTAGGTCGAGTCACCTGGCTACAGTATTTCGATCGAGATTTAGGTCTGTAGTCTGACTTGGCCTATATATATATATATAGCTTTTATATAACTGCATTTACAGACTCAAAGTCCAGATAAAGGACTATGACTATCGACAGTGATTAAAACATTTAGATCTTTGTCCCAATGTTTCCAAAAGAAGGACTATCTTGTGTCATGTTCAAGGTCAGTAGAAGCCATTATAATTGCAGTTATTGACTCAATTGACACAAATTTGTGCAGCACGACAGGTGGGCGCATTACAAGTCACAAACAAATGGCTAACACTTGACCATCTTGAATGCTTCAGCAAGATTCTAAATGATTATATGCCAATTCACCTTTTCTTTACTAAAGCTACGCCATACAGTGGGTGAGATGCTTTAAAAAGAGCTGTTTTGATTTTTTCGGTGCACGTGTGAAATTTGCGTGCCAGCATATTTGCATACAATTCATAGAACTGGTGTTGTATGCCATCACCATCACATAAATCATTCCTGTGCCCCGTGTATCTCTCTTTGGCCACCACCACATTTAGCTGTTGCTTTGTCCAGTAAAAAGAGGGGAAACATTTTGATCCCTTTGTTCAGGCAATCATAATAACACTTTTTAGGATTGAATTTGATGTTATACTGTCCTCCATAATTTGAACAAACTCTAACCAGGCGTAGGACAGCACTGTAGGGAGACTTAACGATTAAATCATCTACATATAACAGATGATGAATAGGCCTATCCCCCACCATACATCCAGTCTTACACTCTTCTAACATATTAGAAAGATCCTCCATATACAGATTGAGGAGACCTGATGGCAATATCCCACCTTGTGTAACTCTGGAACTGAAAAATGAGCTTGTGTTGTCTTGCCCCATCTACAGTAGTTTGCATGGTTTGATGGGATTATTTAGTATAGAGGGGGACTCCTTACTCTTATAGTTTAATACATTATTTTACCATGATTAATGCAGTCAACAGCTTTAGTTGCATCTAGAAAATATAAGTCTAAAATATTCCTGTATTATGTCTTGTATACTTAATAATTTTGTCATGGCGAGAGTTAAGTGGTTGAGTCAAGATGGTGATATCTTGTCAGTAGAAGCGGCTCATAGACTTCTGATGTAGAAAGGCAGATAAACTGAACACCACACCTTGGAGTGCCTCGTTGCAGACACAGTAAGACTGACTGTTGGGCCTGGTGGCTCACTTTACTTAATGTTGAGAACAGGATGAGGTAGCTAACAGCTCTGCTGAGTCTATTATCACATCAGATAGTATAAATGAGTGAAACTGAAGAGGGTGGGGTGCAGAGTGAATCTTATCCTGCTTCCTCATCTCAAGTGTGTGAAATCGAGTGATGTCCTTCAGAGGCGTGAACCAGTAAGTCCCTATGACTGCCTGAGGACATTGCTGAAGCTAGAGCACTATCTTGTGGGCAAAATGATATAATAATATTTTTTATTTATAATGCACTTTACATCAGTGATCTCAAAGTGCTACAGGTTAAAAACAAAAATAAGATGAAAATGAAAATAAATTGCCTTGTGATTTTGTATTTTACTGGGTACTGTTGTGTGCCCACAAAGAAATATATTGTTGATGCACTTATCCATACCAATGCACAGCATAGTAGAGAAACTTGAAGCTGAGAACCCAGAATTAGATTAAGGGGAGATCTCTTATTACAGGTCTTCAATCAGTGATCTCCAGAATTATATAGAGAAAGGACTTAAAATACACTACCTAGGGTAAGTTAACGAGGAACCGTTAAGTGTTTTCAGACATCACTAAAGTTAAATTGGTGGTGGCACTGCCGTGTTATAAGGGAGAGGACAGTGAAGTCCCCCTCATGTTTAAATATTGGACCACTGAAGCTAAGGTTCCATGGTACATTCTAAGAGGGAGCTGCTATTCTGTATTCTGTTGTCCAGGGGTTTTCAGCCTGCAAACTGACATTGAGAGAATAAAGACATACTTCATAATCCCATCATTTTAGCATGCATGCAGGTACTGCAGGGAGCAGATGCCAATAAAAAAAAAGGACATCTTGTTGTCCTCTTCCGTCCGTATCCCATTTCCCAGGCAGAACATGCTCCTTCGGATTGTTGTGGACAAAGTATTTTGTGCCCTCAGCCAACATAGTGATCTTTTAAGGTTTGCAAGCATGGTATTGCAGAAAATGCTGTTCATAGCTGCAGGCTGCCTGGTTACTAAGTCCTGTGTCGCTGTTTGAGGGTAATGCAGGATGATGATCCATCCCTGAAATCATCCAGCAGTATACAACCATTGATCGTATATAGTAATTACATACAACTGGTCAGGTGCTGGAACGCTGATGGTATAGCCAAATAGTTAATGAAATCTCTGAAATGTAAGGCGAGATGACTGTAGGCCTATTTAGAGATGAGAAGTATGATGTAAAGATGGCATAGTTCCCAGGCATAACTAACTAATCATGGTTTGGTGGAATCCCCTGATGTCAGTCATGGTGTGATCACTTTCGTGTACAAGGAGGATCCACTGAAAATGTATGGTCAGTTAAAGGAACAAATATCCTCCAGTGTAAGCATCTCCCGTGACTACTCTGACCGGTATGTGAACTTCTCGTGTGTGCATTTAAGGGTCATCCATGCACCTTTCTCCTTAGTTGAGACGACACAGTGTGCTCACTGATACTAGACATTTAATATACATTGGGGAAAAAAATCCGTAAGACATTAAGGACTTTCTGGTGTTACAGTGACCCACTTG
This sequence comes from Sardina pilchardus, assembly GCF_963854185.1. NCBI lineage: Eukaryota > Metazoa > Chordata > Actinopteri > Clupeiformes > Clupeidae > Sardina > Sardina pilchardus. The sequence goes on along the minus strand of NC_085010.1, from coordinate 29,772,433 downwards.
AGCTAGAGCTGAGAGGCAATAGAGATAAAGATTCTTGGTTGAATGAAGCTGCTGACTGGCTAACTGGATCCCACATTCTACATAGTGGCTCTAGCAAAAGAGCAGACATAGGAGAGAACAGTAAGCGATGGGGAGAGAGAGAAGCGCTTGGACAGTAAAGGGAAATGGAGAAAAAAGAAAGCTCAACTGAAAAAAGGGAAAACAAGAGTGACATCTTGTGTTTATGTACTTGACAGATGTGATCTTGAAAAGTGACAGTATACAAACATAATTAAAAAAAAACAAAAACAAACAAACAGTTTAAAGCAAGAATGAAAATGATGGACTCATTCACAAAAACATCTGGCTCAATCTTGTTCCATCTTACCTCTTCCAACTCACACTACATCCCACTGAATTCAACGATAGAGCATCCGCAACTCTTCTAATGTAAACATTACAATCAAAATCCTGTCAGGAAAAGAACATTTTGATCAAGCTGCTTCGTAGTCTTCATTCATGATTTTTTCCCTGATTTATGGTTCCCTTACTACAGACCAAATGAGAGAACGGCATTCGTCTCAGAGAGAGATCTTGAGCTATAAAACTGAAGTAAAACCACAACAAACAAACAAACAAAAAAAATTCATACAAGTAGTGTCATGGAAGCAGCCAATTTATTTCATTGCTTTTGGGGGGAGGGGAGGGGGGGATAACACATGAACAGTGGCTATACAGCACAGTCGACAAAGGCCAAGGCAACCCACCTGATCTGCCTCGTTCCCCCCCACAGAACTAACAGCTGGCATGGGAACCTGATCCCAACCAAATGGCAACTAATCACGTCTCAGACACAGCTGCACTAAGACACAACCAGCACACTGCTCCGCAGCTACGGTGACAGAATAAAGGCAATGCACATTTACTTTAGGATTTCATCAAAATTATTATAATTAATATATATTTATATATAAAAAGAAAAAAATAAAGACTTGAGCCGCAGCGTTTTGATAAAGGTCCTTGGGCACACAGTTGTAATGTCAGGCCCACTCGTACCAGTGAACTGCAGCCTGGGAAGGGAGGGAGGAGGGGGGGGTTACAGTTTCTCAGAATCCTCCTAGGTCGTTCTCCTCTCCTCCGTTACTATCAAAACCGCCATGTCAAGCAAAGGGTCTTCCCTCAAAATGCCATGTTCCCCTCTCCAGAACCCCCCTCCCGCCCCCGCCCCCCGCAAAGGAGTCTTGATGGATTTACAGTAGTACACACCCTTTGCATCTTATTCAAATAAAGGGCTTCAGCGCTATATCAAATCCACTTTAAACAAAAATATTCAATCTATAGAAAAAAATCTTGATTCGTTCAGAGATACGAAAACAGGAAATCCAGTTGTCTGGGCTCATGTGGGGAGGCCTTGCTGGGAGAAGAAATTGCACTTGCGCCGAGGGGTGATGGAATCCCCTCGCAACACTAGTCTGCTTTGCCCCCCCGGCGGCTGTGCTTGTACTTGTCCACATAGGCCTTCACCAGATTGGCCACTTTATCGGCGTTCACCTCTCCACTCTTGCTATGGCAGATCTGCACGTGCAAAAAGGTGGAATTTTTCTTATTCATCATTTGGAATTACACTTAAGTGAAGTATACAGTGAATACTACCTGTATGGATAAATAAATACAACACAAAACAGCCTGTAGGTTTGGGAAAAGGGATTAAGCATACCTTTTCAACAGCTTTGCGCACAATCTCTTTGTACTCATCCTTGGTGATATCCTTCTTTTGGTAGTATGGCTTGATAGCGTTCTTAACTTCATTAACGGCTCTTTCCTGAATCTGGATCTTCTGCAAATACAAGTATGTTTATCAACAACTGCTGCATCCCAGCATTTAAAAAAAAAAAAAAAAAACATCTCAATTGGACATTCAGTTCTTGGAGCAGAGATCATCAAAGATGTGAAAGAATGGAATTGCTACAACAAATTTCAAAATCTAATTTAAAAAAAAAAAAAATGTACTCGCCTTCTCCTTTTTGGAGCTGTCAGCATGGACCTTGCTGTGGGTGGTGGAGGAGGGCTGGGCCATACTGGACATGGCCTGGGAAGGGGCATGGCCCAGGAGCCCTGCTGTTTTGGTGGGATTGAGTTGGAAGGGGGCCTTACCAAGACCTGGGATGACACTCATCGCCTAGATAAGATCGAGGCAAACTAGTGTTAGGGCAAAACTACTACAGGACATTTGAGACCAGACAATGTAAATATGGGCAGTGAAATCATATTATATTATTGCCATACTGACTAAAAGCAGTAATATATTAAATAAAGAAACATACATATTTAGAAAAAAAACTGCCTACATGAATAGTCACCATGGTTGGTCATGGTAAATGGTAAATGGACTATGGACTGCATTTATATAGCGCTTTTTTATCGGCTTCTGCAAGCACCCAAAGCGCATTACATTATCACGCCTCACATTCACCCATTCACACACCGACGGTGGAGGCTGCCATGCAAGGCGCCAACCTGCTCATCGGGAGCACTGGGGTTAGGTGTCTATGGTATTAACCTCATTTCTGAAGAAATTTAGCAAAATCAATGTATAAGCCGCGGCTAAAAGTCGCGAAATTACGGTGGTCACCATGGTCATGGTACGTACCTGTGCCTGCAGCTTGTCCTGCATAGCCGTTAGACTAGCCTGTTGGATGGGGGGTGGGGGTGGTGGAGGCGGGGGCAGGCCCTGGGCAGCCACCGCAGGCACCTGGAGGAGAGGTGCGGCAGAATGCATGTGTACAGGAACATGGGCAGGCATCCCGAAGGGGGGAGGCTGGAGGCTGACTGGCGGGCCGCGAGGTGGCATTTGAGCCATTGGGTACCGTGGGTAACCAAGGACGTTGAGCTGGGGAGCCATGACGTTCACAGGGGCAGGCGGAGCCTCAGGGGTGGGCTGGGGGGCCGGCTCACTTTTGGCGGGATCTGGAAGAAAATAAAATAATAAAACGTAAGTATAAATCATAATTGAGTAATATTTACTTCATAATGAACTCCAGGCTGATAGACAGGAAATTATCTGTGCCTGAACTTGAAGACAATCAAAGACAATATAGAGAATAGTCCTTCTTGACATCGTACAAGGCTGAGCTCAAGCCTGAATTCAGGCACCACGCCTGAACTCTATCAGGCCTGTGAACTGAAATGTCAGGCAAGGATAACAATTAAAGGAGAACTCCAGTCTAAGAACAACCTAGGGTCTATTTGTGGATGATAACAAGCATAAACGTTTGCTTCCCAAAATGACATTAATCAGAGGAGACTATGCATTTGCAAGTAAATAGCATATAGCATCGCCTTAAGGGGCAAGATCACTACATCAAAAAGAATTTGCTACTTTAAGCCACTGACTAGGCTCAAAATATCATTACACTCTTGTTATTGTGGATAGAGTCCCTGAAGTCAAAACAAAGTATCTTTATCGGGAGTTATTCCTCCCGTTGCTACCATCTTGTGAGGTGTCCTAGCAAGATGGCGGTGAATATCTTACTACGATCATACTCTAAATATTTGTCCCTAAAAGTTCACTTTTGTTATCATCTAAAAGTAAACCTAAGGTTATTCTTAGTCCAGAGTTCTCTTAAATATCTTTGGATTGGCTGCCTTACTTTAAGTTCCTGATTCCACCCGTTAGTAAACTTAAAATCATTATAGACAAATACACACAGGATTTCTTAAAAGTAATTTTAGGAATACCTGCTGCTGGCTGCTCCTCTTCCGGTTTGTTCCATACACTTGCAGTGCTTGGCCCACGCTCCTTTCTTGAGTAGTAGTTCTGCACATCAGCTGGAAGTGTCCTCCGCACCGCCCAGTTGGAAGCGGACGACCAACCGGAGCGGTCCAGCTGGTTATCGCCAGAGTCTGATTCCATCTTCCTCCTTCCACCAAATCGGTTTTCATTGAAGCGGCTGTACGCATCGTTCCCTGAGTTGTTTGCCGGTCCAGGAAAACTCGTTCGGGGCGGTCGTCGGTTTTCTGCCGCTTCACCTTGCTGGCCTTGAGACCAGAAGTTTCCACGACCCAGACCACCACCACCACCACCACCACCACCACTTCGGTCCGAACTCCAGGCACTCTGACCCCGATCACCCTGGGTCCAGTTGTCTGAGGCTGAATCTCCTCCTTGATCTTCCCAGCGAGGTTCTCGATCTCTAGGCTCAGGCTCTGGCCTAATCCTCTCCTTCACCCAGTCTGGGTTTTCCGATCGACTCCTGTCTGGTGACCGCTCTGGAAAATTGCCATTGTCCGAGGTATTTGTATCCCTATTGAGGAAATTACCCTGCCTCTCTGCTCCACTCCTCCAGTTGTTTTCACGGTAATCTCTGCCACCCCTCCAGCTGTCCCTTGAATCCCTTTTCTTTGGGGACTGTCCCCCATGATCAGAACGTTCAGGAGAACTCCTCCGACCACGTCTGGTTCTGGACCTGGACCTTGATCGGCTTTTCGAACGACTTCTGCTGCGCCTCTTTCTCCCTCTTTCACGACTCCGATCCCTGCTCCTGTCCCTGCTCCGTTCTTGACTGTGGTCCTTACTCCGGTCTCGGCTCCGGTCCCGGCTCCGGTCCCTGCTGCGATGTCGCCTTGAGCTGCCTCGATCGCCGTCTCGTTCTCGGCTACGATTCCTTGATGGGGAGCTGGCACCACGGTGGCGCTCCCTTGAACGTGATCTCCGTGATGATTCCCGCCTGGATTCTCTTTTGGGTGACCAGGTTGTAGTAGGTGAATGAAATCGTGACCTGCGTTGACGGTTGTCCTGTCCCCCCTTATCTGTGCCCTTTTGTTCTTCTGTGGTTTCCAATTTCTGATCTTGGCTTGCCTCTGTACTCTCTTCCTTTACTTGGCTGACAGAAAGAGATGGGGTCACTGTGTCAGCACTCTCAATGTTATCTTCTTTCGGTGCATTAGAAACGGCGTCACCAAAATCGGAGCGTGATGAGTCACAGTCCATTGGTACAGCATCAGTGTTGTCCTGATGGAAGTCTTGCTCTGAGGCCTCTGTATTTGACAGTTCTGGGTCTTTTTCCAATTCTGTGTCTGATGGACACAGATTCTGTTCAGGTTCTTCGTCACTAGCAGAACTGGTTTTGGCTTTCTCCTCAGGGAGGTCCGTTTCTGATGCAACCTCGTCTGCGTCATCAGTGATCGGCTGTTCATCAGGTATATCTACGTCTTGTGGTTCCTCTGTTGTCGGGGACTCTGCCATCTCCACTGCTTCTGGCACATCCTCAACAGAACCAGGCAAAGCTGAGCTTTCTGGATCTTCTTCTGGTTCTTCAGTTTCCTCACGTGAAGCTAATTCTTCGTCCGACACTTCAGGACTGTGGCTGGTTATGCCAGGGCTCTGGTTCCCTTCAGCTGGAGATGCAGGCTCAGAGTGGTCCTGAAGACCATCCGGAGACTCTGCACCATTCACTGACTCCATGTCAACCTCTTGATTTCCCTTGGTGTCTGGTGATTCAACAGAATCTTCATGAGGACTTGAGGGATGATCGACATCCTTCTCTTCAGGCTCAGAATCATGATCGGAGAGCACTTGGTCATTAGAATCATGCGTTGGACTGGGGCTTGTATCTGGCCTTTTCTCAGGTTCAGGCGCTTCCTCTTCTGAGGCAGCTGCTTCTTGATCTTCCTCTTTCTTCTGCTGCTCCTCCTCCTCCTCCTCCTCTTCCTCTTCACTCTCTACTCTGTTACTTGGTGCTTGCCGACGGCCCCTTCCTCTTCCTCTTCCCCCTCCTTTCCGCTTTGATCGAGGCTTTTGCTTAGGTGCCTTTTTCGACTTGCTTGTCGTAGGAGCCGTCTCGCTCAGCTGTGAGACTTTGCCCGTTTTTCCCGACCCATCGTCAGAGGAGGAAGGCTCAGAATCAGACTGTGAGGGTTGGGAGGCTGCAGACTCCTCAACTTTGTTGTGACGAGATGATCTCCTGGTTTGCTGCTTGCCAGAGCCTTTGGGACCAGCTGTTCTGTTGCCTTTTCTATCCTCTCCTTTCGCACAGGTGACTGCACAAACTCTTCCCTGAAAGACTAAGAGAGAGGGAGAGGGGGGGGGGGGGGGGTTATGAACAACTACACTCTACTAGACTGCATGTCCTTGTCAAACATAAATAAAAATAGAAGGTGATGAGACTGCAAAAAAGCATTCATCTAAAGAGACAGCAGAACTACAATTCCATGCAGGACAGGATAATTCATTCTTGAAGCACTACTGCATTTCAGGCACTGCTGCTTAGTCTTACCCAACTGCCCTGAAGCCAGCGGTACGTGAGAGGTAGACACAAGCGAGACAGACCGCTCAGAAAACAACTTGCCACTCCACATGTGGGGATGGGGAGAATGCCTGCAAAATAACAAAACAACAAAACTTAATAACGATTAACATCCTACTGTCTGTCTCCAGACAAGTATCATACCATATCCAAAATGAGCACTTGCAAAGCTCTCACCGCAAAAGACCTTTGGAGGCTACGGGTGCAGAGGTAGACAACCATGGAGACTCTAGAATATCCATCCGAGACAGTTCGGGAACCTCATCAATAGGTTCCTCTTCAGACAACATGAAAGGTCCAGCACTAACAACAGCAAATAAATACAATTATATATTATACTTTTCTTTATGTATACACACACATTTCATGCTGTAGACATGAAATTCAAAAACACAATTCATTAACACACCATTTGTACTTGATCAATTTTACCAAGCATACTCACATTAAGGGGGTTAGTGCAACAAGTGGGACGCCTGTCTGGGAGGATGAAGGGGAAGAGGGATGCGTGGGAATTGTCCGGGGGCAGCAGGATCCTTGTCTGGCCTAAACAAACATTTGAATTCAGTAAACAGGGCCAATAAGATTGACAACACACTTACAGTGGGTATAGTAAGTATTCACACCCATGCTAAAGTTGACTAAAAAGAGGAATATAAAATTAACTTTTGAGAATTGATTGTAAAAAATCAAACCGCTAAGGACACTAATTTTCTTTGTGATTGAAGAATGTATCGTAAATAGATAAATGTTCTTCCTTAAATACAGGTTGCATAAGTAATTGAACCCTATGTTAAATTCCCATAGGAGCAGGAGGATTTTTTATATGTTTTTATTTTTAAAGGCTAGCTATTTCATGGATCCAGGATATAGAGCTCCCCAGTCCCGCCCCTCCTCCGAGAGAGGTGCTTGTCCGGAAGTAAAATTCTCATTCATTTCTCCCATTGACTTCTGGAAAAATTCGGATATAAAGAGTTTTAGACCATGCCTTAGGCTAACCAGCTACAATGTGACTCATAAGCATATAACTTATAATTTCGAGTGAAAAAATGAACAGAAAATGTAAAAAAAGCGAAAGGTACAAGACTGTGTACATATCTTAAATTCCGAGATAGAGAACTCAAATCCCAGGATGCTTTGCAAACGTACACACATTTCCAACATTTGCAGCCTAACGATAGTTTAACATGGTTCCATATTAATCTGAGAAAAGAAGATGATTACTTCCTACCGTTTCCATTGAGTAAATTCAACCTTCAAGATGAGAAAACCGTTATTTTTCGGAAGACCACACATCGGTCCTGATCAGCCCTGCAGCCATTTTAAGTTTTGAAGTTCCAGCGAGACGAAGCTGGACGATAGGCGCGGGAAAAGCTGAGTACAGTTTGTTTGGCATTGCCATGGCAACGGCGATCTCTACCAATCAAAGGCTCTGCTTTCACCAGTTTTACACGTTAGGGTGTCGGGTAGTGTAGTACTCTCTCGTTAAATCGTGAATAAAGCATTGTTTTCTCAAAACAAGGTTGATGCCCCCATTAACTTTTGACATCTATATGAGCAGGTATAATCGCTTAGTCACATCGTAGCTGGTTTTAAGTCTACAATGGACGGTTACGATGTTATGGCTTATTCTCCAATTGTCAATGGAGAAATTGTATTGGATTTTTACTTCCGGACAAGGCTGTGGGCGGGACTGGGGAGCTCTATTATACATCCTGATAAAGTTCCCTTGGCCTTTGAAATTAAAATAGCCCCACATCATCCATGAAATAGCTGGCCTTTAAAAATAAAAACATATAAAAAATCCTCCTGCTCCTATGGGAATTTAACATAGGGGTCAATTACTTATGCAACCTGTATTTAAGGAAGAACATTTATCTATTTACGATACATTCTTCAATCACAAAGAAAATTAGTGTCCTTAGCGGTTTGATTTTTACTCATTTTTTTAATTAAGGCATTACAATCAATTCTCAAAAGATAATTTTATATTCCTCTTTTTAGTCAACTTTAGCATGGGTGTGAATACTTACTATACCCACTGTAACACTATCAAAACATGTCCTGCCTACATTTAGCTCTGTTTTTCCTTAATCCCAGTTCATGTTGTACCTGCGAGCCTGTCTGTGTCCATGCTTGGGTCCCTGTCTGATCCTGACCACATGCGAGATCATAAGCAGCTGTGACAAACTCTGGCCATGCACTGTCCGCTGTCTAGAGGCTGGTGACATCAGTCAACTGTTCATGGGCTCTACTTTGGCAACAGCTGTGTTCAAACCCACAGCTCGATGCTTTCACAAATGTTCAGTGAATAATTAGGTCAGTGTTACATTTATTTGGGACTGTATACATGAGTACATCAAGCAATAATATCCAGCAGACCAATGCCTACAAAGGACTGACCATGCATTAGAAAAGATGGGTACACTGTATCAAAAATAGAATGCATCGATATACAACACAAACCTTTTTCTTCCTCACAGCAGTGGTCCTGTCAGAGTCACCTAGTTATCAGAAAATATTGGTCATCAATACTAACACTGTACATTTCAATAGCAAATAAGTGATTTAGCAAATACCACAAACCATGGAAAATAACATACCCTTCCTGATGAGGCATTTAGCTTTGGCGTTGTCAATTCTCCCTTTCTTCTCTTTCCTAAGATTGAACATAATTGTACTTTGAATACATACAGTTATTTTAAAGGACTGGGTACACTCACACATATTGTATTGTATTACAATTTACTTACTCTTCCCATTTTATGACTTTTCTCATGTCAGCATTGATATTCCTCAGGCCTGTTGACACCACAGAAATCTAGTAGGGAATTAAGAAAATTGTTTACAATCCATATTAGCATTGGTCATATTTATTAGGGGAAAAAAACATAAAAATAAAAGGTAGTTGGCATACCTTAATGTAGCCTTGTTGTGAATCCCATTTATAGATGGCACTGAAGGTTCTTCTGTCAACAGGACAAGAGCACACCACCTACACAGAACACAAATGGAACTTCAATACAATTTCATTCATTATCCTCTCAGATATTAGAAAACAGTTGTTACAGCTTAAAAATACAAATATACTGCCAAGATACATCAATAAGCATAATGGTTAGCTTTCACCAGTACCAACCGAGGTGTTATTCATGTTTACAAGGCAAGTCTGTTTGCTTTTAGCCATGGAGTCTGCCAGCTTTAATGTGAAATGTCTCTGCTTTCGACAGGAGTAACATCTTTTCAAATATACATTTTATCTCATGACATAATTATGCTTTTTCCTCGGTGCTTCTGACCTTACAACACAAAAAGGTGTTCCATCTTTCCATCCCCAGCAAATTACTCAAATAGATTTAAGATACATTCCATCGAGATGTTTGTATGATCATGTAGATCACAAAAGCAATATTCTTACAAACTATGGTTGTTTGGTAGACTGGGTAAAACCAGTCCGATCTGCCAGAGATTCTATTTTGCCCTGCAGCTCAGTCTGGAAACCTGCACATTTATCCCTCCTGCTTCCTGTCCACGTTTGCTGGAACCAATCACAAACTATCTTATCCACCAGGCGCAACTGGATTGTTGGTCTGATTGGTTGAAGGACTATCCAAATGCGTACACAAGTCATTTGAAGTATGCCAACTGATAATACCTCTTGTGCAGTAGAAATACAGGACAGACTCCCCGGACTTATGTTCAATCTTAAAAGATTGAGCTTAATCTGGTGATAGTCAGACTAGTTGTTTGGCATAAATTGTTCACAATAAGATGGCCATGACTTTTATTTCACAACTGGTTTTTACTTTGATATAGTTGGGTTGTTTGGAGAAAATAAAAGAAATAAAGATTATTCTATAATTTATCAAGGTCAAAAATGATGAGCTATGTTTCAATAGGATTCTACGTTTCACTAAAAAAATAAGCATAGTCACTGCCTGCATTGTTCGTCAAAATTTAATCTAGTAGGACACACAAAATCAAATATATATTCTAATAATATTGTTGCCCCTGAAATTCACATCAATAAAGCATGTTCTTAAATGTTATATCCACAAATGATAATACAAAATATGACGGCTCAACTTCCTGCAACAGTACATCCATTTCAGAGCCATCAAATGTTAATAACACATCCATGAATTCAGGATATTTCTCATGCATAAATAATGATAATAAAAATGATTAGTTGTTGCTGAATGAGGCCCATTAATAGGAAGTAGGGAGTGTCATAGTGGCATAGTTTTGCCAATACATTTTTATATTTTTCAGGTGAAGAGTGTTAGGACTTCAAATAATGTTATGCTATGACAAGTCTGACAAGTTATTTGATAGAATATCAAAAGCTTACAGAAAACACATGATTGTGTTTAAATAAAATGTGTATAAAGTTTAAATGTGTATACGTTTGAGTGAAGTCTTGATGTACAGTTTTTTGCTCTATTAACATTTAACTTTTTTATTGAATTCGCCATTATTATTTTGTTTACTTTACTGTTTGTTGAGCCACCTTTTGCTGGCTATTATATCTGGGGTCATGCTCATCATAATTATAGCATGTCTAAAACACCTTGATATAATATACTATTTAAGGCATTCTTTTAAGGCATTTAACAAACAGTGTGCATTACACTAGCAAGTTTTTGCAAATTAGGAATATTTTTGTTCTGCTTGACTTTGGCTACCACTGGCCAGCATTGACTGTGGGATTCCTACCAACAGCGCAAGTTAATAAGCCTTTTCCCAAACCCCTTTGGCAGTAAGGACACAACACTTTGGATGTATAAATGTACAGCTTGATCATAAAGCTTTGCTAATTGTAACTGTTTCTATGCACAATTGCAGTATATTAATTAGGTTGGCTACACCTGACATAACAGTTGGCCTTGATCATATGACATACAAACAGGCTATAAACTCGTCACAAAATAGTTTACCAGCTAATATAAAAGTAGTAGTTGAAGTAGTTTGTTGTTTAAAGTTTGTTCATGGTCACCTTCAACCTGCACCCCCTTGTCGGAAGTCTGTGCACCACACCCAAGCCCAATCTGAGGGCCATCCCAAACTTGGGACACCACTGCTTTAGATGAACTCACGGGCCAGAAGAGTCTTACCTCAGCCCAGCGCATAATACAGCTGAGGCAGAATACATGGCTGCAGCCTTCAGGGACACCTAGATCTGACTGCCCAAGAGTATGCAAACAGATGGGGCAACGCTGGCTGTGGTCTGGGTCTGGATCCACCGAATCCTCTGGACTCTGCCCACCTACAGTACATGATCACACAAGTTAACGTTTAACAGGGACATCCTGAGACACAATCACAAAGCTACCCCTGGAGATATGGCAGAGACTGGAAAGTGGAATTATGTGCCAAAATAACAAAGGGAGTTAAGTCTCCATTGCAGGGGTCAGCTTTACAGAATGCAAGATGAACCTGTTCATCACTATTCAGAGAGGACAGTTTGAATGAATGCTGATGAGAAGCCATGGCTACACAGCACAGTTATAAAACATGTTACAAAATGTTATTTTCTTGTTTGGTTACATTACAAATATGATACTGTTAATGAACTATTTACTGGCATAATGAAAATGGAAGGGGCACCTTTAAGGAGTTTTAAAATGAATTATTTTTAATTTCAGGTGTATAATTTAATTTCAGGAGTATATAAACTAGTATCAACTCAAGGAACTTGATCACTGCACCATGTAGACCAAATGGGCCAACAGCAAATTTTACATTTCAATACAGGGCACTGACTGTTTGAGGTGCAGTGATGATTAAAGCAGTATATAATAAGCACATCTCACTGTACAGTTTGCATGCATAAGATACTGATTGTTTTGTATTTTGGTCAACCAAGACTTGAGCAGAGCAGGGGTCTAATTTTTGTTACTCACCACCAGTCATCTTGGATATGAGCCCTCCTTTTGATATCAAGTAGGATGCTGTAGGGGACAGTAAAAAGTTATTCAGACAGTATAGCCTAGGCCTAATTTAACATGTGTATGCTGCTGTTAGTTGAATTGAATTTCAAGTGTATTAATGTATCAACAGTCGAAATTAGCTTCAGGCACTAGGTTATGGGCAGTATTTTCTGGCAGCATTTAAAGTTTACACAACACAAGAGAGGCTTTAAGATGCACTTAATAAAATATGTTTAAGATGGGCAATCAGGCCAGTAATACCAACGCAGATCAGTCAGGTTAGGTAACGTTAACATCATGACACAAACGCCAGTTGGAACAAGCCGAGAGTAAAGTTATCCTGAAGCTAACCAGTTCATTTAGACATAAACTCAGAGAAAATTGGCAGTAATAGATCCAATTAAAAACGACCATTTTCTTGCTTCACACTGCAGCAATGTTTACCAACTAACGTTGCCCCTTCATATTCTGGCGGTTCGCTAGCCAATTGATTAACATCAACGCTTGTTGTTTGCAAGGTAGCCAATCCTAGCAACATAATGACTTAAAATTACGCAGTTAAAAACATTTCTTTGGATTTATCAACGGCCATACCATTAAACACGCACAATGTTAGACAGCTATCGCACTATGTGCGGTCTACGTAACACGGTAAAACTATCGTTAGCTTACGTTAGCTAGGGAACTAACGATGTACCGACGAGGCGCAATAACCTTTATTTATCTCAGCAGTCACAGCTATCCAGTGTTAGTGAACAATCCGCCAACAAACTTAACCGGTGAGTATTTCAATCAATGGTGCAACAGTGCTAGGCAATTGTGCAGCTAGATACCAAACTGTTGCAGAAACATTTGTTATGCTAGCACTTGCTATCCCTGTCAGCACGTTAGCCAGGCTCCCCCAACTGCAACAAACATGGCGAATTTGACACCTAGGATAGACATCTACACCTCCCTTAATGGACTCTAAACATGTTGTTCCCTGTTTTCATATGCATCAGCCATCGCAGGAATAATTTGTCAGCGATGAAAGGTACACAATTTATCCAAGCTAGCTCGCTAGCTGTACCCTGCCACATGTAAACTAACGTGACCTTTCAACTCAGTTGGACAGGCCGGAGTAGCATCGGATAACGTTAGCTTGCTAAGTTGCTAAGTGTAACGTTGCTCGTTATAAAACTTAACTTCAAGTCTCAAATTTGCAAATTGGTCACACAATTGGATCCACAAAGAGCACAGGCAGTGATCAAACCGGTTCCGGTTAATTTGATCAGATAACTGTGACTATTTCAACAAAGGTTAAAAAATGAAAACAAGTGCCTGTAGCTAACTGGCTAGCGACAGCCTTAGTTCCTCGCTAACGCTAGCGAGCTAGTTAGCAGATCATTAGCAGGCCCGTGCAAGTGCTTGAAAGTAAGCTAGCCATCTTGCTAAGTTTAAAACTTCTTAATGACTAAATGCAGATATATAACGTTAGCTAGCCAGCTAACTGAATTGATTTCCAGACTTACCGTTGAATGGATTTGCTAGCTCTCAAGCTAGCCGGTTGTTTTGAATCTGATTGTTCAGTTGATTTCAAGAGACATAGTCATCTCTTCTGCGAAAATGGAAACTAGATTTATCCGGGTGCACGTAACTGTAAATTCGGCACGGATCAGAAAGTATCCCGGCCACATGTCGGCCCCGGAGCCTGCTGTAGCCTATGTAGCCAACATCGGTTGTACCGCACGGTGTCGCTGAACAGCCAGTCGCGAATTGGATGACGGAAACACGTCGATGGATGAGCGTCTCTACTTTGGACTTCGGTTGGTTGGATGACAAGTTGTCACAGTTGTCACCAGCTCTGCGCGTTCATGATCAATGTTGAGAGCAAAGTAAGTAGGAGCATAAGTGTCTCTGGTAGGAGAGACGGAAAACATGGCCTAACTGCATTTTACACAAGTAGTGGTTCAGTAAAACAAAAAGCCCTGCTTAAAATGACCTGTAGGCCTAGTCCAGACAGACATGTCACACTGGATGCCTCATGAAATGAAAAAACACTAATAATAAGAAGACTGATGAGCAGCTGAAATCCTAGGCTATCTGGCAAGAATGACAGAGTATTAAATCTCCAAAACTTCCCAATCTGGCAGGCAGAGGCAGAATCAGAGACAGCGAGCTGCGTGGAGGTTCAGTTTAGTGGCTCTGTTTAGGATAGGCCTAATATGAGTCTAATCTCAAGTGCCTGTAAATTAGTGCATATTTAAATCATGATAGAAGTTAGAAAATGTGTGTCTATCACATAACTTATTGTAAAAGTGTATATAGGCTAATAATGTTGCCCAGAGGAGGAACACAAGACCAGAGAGCTTTTGTACAGTGTAGCCTACAATTTTGGAATAGCCTATTTGTAGCCCTGATGTATGTGAAACACACAAAATAAGGGGTAGACTATATTGCAGGTCTTGGCTATACAAGAGTGACATGAACATGGTGTTCAGTGTTTTGAATAAATATATTTTTTGATATAGGTTATTGAAAATGTGTTTACAAAGATGCCCATGTTAGGCAGGTGAAGGGCTATCAACAGTTATGTAGGACCAGAGACTGTTGAAAAGGGTTCTTAAGGATCTTTGGTAGGACTGTTCAAGGTAAATTAAACAGCACTTAAATTTGCAGAGACTCTTGAAAAAAGAGAAAAATCCAGGTCCACACCCTTTTATGATGAAATATTTTCTTATCTTTAAACAAGCATAAGGCCAGGTATGATTTTGCAAGTTGCAATGAAGGGAGTGGAGCAACGGTGAAGTGATATAAAACATTAGACATGAAACGTTTATTACACATGTATGATACACTTATTATATGTGTCATTATGTCAGTGGTATTGACTTATGTGATCATAGGGTGCTGTAACAGTGCTGGCCTTTAGAAATGGTGCAGTGTAGTGCTCCTACCACTGGGGGGAGAGGCTCAAAGACAATACATTCTAATGACCCATAGACATATAGAACATACAGTCTATGTAATGACCATATTGGCAAGGAGGAAGATATGGGAGGACTTATATAGGAGGACGAAAATAACTGGGTAAGTGAACAGTAACAAAACTATATGAAGAAAGCTAATAAGAACAAGCAACTTTGGGTTAAATACATATCTGTGTTAAACACATTATTTTTGCTTTTGCAAATAATGTATTCAGCTTTATATAGCCATGAGTGAAGGTGACACATTGAATGTTTCTTCAAGTTCATACTTCTTCACTCCATCTTCCTCCAGTGCCAGTCCAACAGAGCTGCCATTCCTCTTATTCCCAAATATTTAGCCATCAGGCATCCAAATTTCACTCCTGATGCTTTAGTGGTTCACGGGATTAAGTTCTGGCTCGATGCAAAAATGTGTGTGTGTGTGTGTGTGTGTGTGTGTGTGTGTGTGTGTGTGTGTGTGTGTGTGTGTGTGTGTGTGTGTGTGTGTGTGTGTGTGTGTGTGTGTGTGTGTGTTCTTCAGAGCACAGGTATCGATTCCCCAGTATGGATTTTCAAACTGAACAGATTGGTCATCTTTTCCTCTTATCTTTCCTAGGTAAATGGAGAGATATGCTTTATTTACAACAATGTTGGTGGTAATTGTTGTTACAGAACAAGGTGCTAAATAATGGAGAAAAGAAAGAAAAACAAACAAACTAAACAAGATCCTACATACTCTGCTCATGCTGATGGAGTTTTTCTTCCATGCCTTTTCATGCCCCTTGAGATGCAACGTTTGATGAGCCGTTCCCACAATATATTGCACAGACAGAACGTTTGTCCGGTAGTTCTCCAGTATGTGTGAAGGACAGCAATCCTCGTCCTCGTTCTGAAACTGTTCCCACACCGCACTAATGCGGCTTTTTATATGGATTCTCTGGTGTCGTCTCAGACCCTGATAAGGCCTCGGTCCCCCTTAAAGGCCTTTCTGAGCACATTGATAATGCTTTTCTTCTGTGTGTATCCGTTGATGAGCTTGAAGAGCTGAATGTTCAACAAAAGTCTTGACTTTAGGGGATCACTGATGTGGTTTCCCCTAGGTGTGCAGTTGCTGATAGTCACAGTGTTTCATTTTCAGAATGGGTCCTTCCATCATCACCTATCAGAGATTCAGAAGATTTATAAAATATTTTACATGGTACATTAACTCTTTGCTAGAATCCCACCTCACTTGAAGTGAGGTGTCTGGTGGTTACATGTACTTTTGTATTGATTAAGGCATTCCTCAATTCCTCATTCTCAATAGGAAACACATTTTTCAAGTAACACCATTAAAACCATTTATAAGCAGCCATGTCTTGTAACAAAACACTGCAATTAATTTGGTTTGTGCTATACTTAGCAACTTACTTGACGGAGACAGAGTCATCATCACCATAGTCTATGGTCAGTCGCCTTCTTTAATTTTCACCCATGAAGACTTCCTCTGTGCAAGTGAAGGAGGGTGATGTGTTTGTGTCATTCTACAGGGCCCATGTTACATGTTCCTTTCCAGGCTTTTGTTTCATTTACTGAATTGCAAACAGACTCTTGTAGGAATTCATCTGATTCTTGTGTCTCTGTCTTCATTGACATGAAAAGATATGAATCTCATGCCTGGCATTTTAAGTTGTTTTTTTGCAAAAGAAAGCCAATTAAACTGTCTTACGATGCTGGAATGAGTGAACAAGTGCAAACGAAGAACTATGACCCCCAATGGCATCAATAGATGGTCAGGTCAGGTGTACTTAAATTCTCTTCCTCTAGTCTAGTCGTAATTTCTTGAACCCAGAAATGTTGAGTACCCTAAAGTTTTATTGCAGAAATGTCATCTATAGGCCTAATAGATGGAATTTAACTTGGTTGCCTAAAGTTGCACTTTGGGCAATTTGCATAATTAGCATAAATATATAGGCAATTAAGGTGAATAGGGTGCAGGTGAATAGGGTAAAAAATTTAAATAATAGATATCACTATGAAACTTTCTTAGTTGGTTACTTGTGCTAAGATGAGAAAAAAATGTATTGCATGTTTTTTATATTTTAATGTTTACATATGCAAATGAGGCCATGTCTCATTAAACATGCGCTTATTTGCATACTGACAAAATCAGATTGTTTAATAATAAAGTCATGCTCAAAATATTTTTTTCCAAGGGTAACATGTGTACTTGGGGTCTGAGTTGGTGAAAACCTTTAAGGAACCTGTCAGGAGGCAGTGTTGACCTATGGACAGACGGATTAAGAAATTAGGTGCTCCATGCAAAATAACTATAACAGCATGCACACACACGCAAACCTACAAGAACTGTACAGTACATAATATGCAAAATAACTATATCCAGCATGCACACGTACACAAATACACATTAACTATACAAGAACTATACAACATATAAAATAACTATGACATTTTAAAGGCACAGGAGCAAGATGTTTTTGTACGGTCAATTATGACAATTGGGATTAAATGGGTCAATGGGTTAACACTGCCTCCTTACCAGGTTCCTTTAAAGGTTTTCACCAACTCAGCCCTCCAAGTATACAGTACATGTTTACTTTGGAAAAAAGAAACATTTTGAGCCTGGCTTTATCACACTATCTGATTTTGTGTGTATGCAAATTAGAGCCTTTTTTATGATATATGGCCTAATTTGCATATGTAAACATTAAAATATAAAAAACATGCGATACATTTTTTTCTCATCTTAACACAAGTAACCAACTGAGAAAGTTTCATAGTGATATCTATTATTTATTTTTTTTACCCTATTCACCTGCACCCTATTCACCTTAATTGGCTATATATTTATGCTAATTATGCAAATTGCCCAAAGTGCAACTTTAGGCAACCAAGTTGAATTTCATCCACTAGGCCTATAGATTACATTTATGCAATAAAACTTTAGGGTACTCAACATTTCTGGGTTTACTATTGGGCCTATGGGGATTACGACTAGACTACTCGTAGCATCCCCTTCTAAGTTCAACAGTGGAGAGAAGTTCACCTTGTCTCAGTAACAGTTCTATTTCCTTATTAGCAGGGGCTGTTGGAATGCAATTTGAATGACAAAGGTTGGTAGGCATACATTCCAGTTGAGACAATGCATCATGGGAATAACAGAACAAGACAGGTAGCATCAGGTAGCTTACGATATAAATCAATGAACTACACATGATCACTTCTGAGATACATATCATCCAAACATCAACTTGAATTCACTCTGGCAGAGGGTGACTGTGTTCCATTAACTCCTGATCACAATAGCACAGATAGATAGATAGATAGATAGATAGATACCTTATTGATCCCAAGGGGAAATTCAACATATCAGGGTGGAGGGTGGTCATGCGAGGGCTCTCTTTCCTTCACAGTTCTTGATGGACACGTGGCTCGGCCAACCAAATGGCTTCAGATTGATTTAGCTCATGAAGCATGACAGGTGAGGTGAGGAACAGCTGCGTGATGATGTGTACACTCTGAATCTTGTTGTGAAGGCGGGCAGCAGCATCAGTCTCCTCCTTATCCCTCTCCTGCACTCCTCTCATTTTTCCTCTTCATTTCTACAACCTGCTGGGGATTCAGGAGAGATTTCAGATGTGTAAGTGATGGCTGTAACGGAAGGGCCAAGTGCTTGCAGAGTTGATGTTTGATGCTGTTTCTCAATGGTCTGTGTGGGGCTGAAACCGAGTTGACAACAGATATAGAGTGGGATGCCCTGGGAAGAGGTGACACAGGGAATCTGATTACTGGGCTGGGCCTCTAGCCAAGGGCTGGATGTCTGGGGGAAAGCAGCACAATCCATGGCTGAACTTTTCTTGCCTGGCATCCAGATATCTCATCGTTCATATTGGTGCCAGCAGAAGGACGTCTCGACTGTTGGTGGAGCAGCTTCAAGTGGATCGGCTTTGCGTGTAGCAGCTTTTGGTGGAACAGATTAAGGTGGAGCAGCTTTAGGTGTAGCAACTTTAGGTACGACAGTTTTAGATGGAACAGCCCAGATTCAACCCAAGTGCTGGGTTAATAGTGGACCAAATAAGATTTTTTAAAGCATTTTAGGGGTCCAAATACCACTTCTGTACATGTTCCTCATCTGAAGTCTCTCTATTGAAAGACCTAAAACAAGCTAATTAAATTGCAAAATGGCATTATTTCAAAATAATGAAAGTATTCACAGACATATTAGCCTAGCATATTCCAATGGTTTTACTCATAATTTATATGAGTAAAACCAATAAGCAAAATAAGCAAAATATTTTTATAAAGCAAATCTAGAGCACATGTGAGATCTATAGTCCTTCCTAGTATATAGTGTCCACCTTGACATTTGATCATATGGCCTATATGGCCTTGCAACAGGATATGAGATAGTCCACTGCTGTAAGTCTTAAGTGTGTGTGTGTGTGTGTGTTTGTGTAAGATGTCTCTTAAATGCTTAAGAGGTCTCAATTGTGCATGTTAACATGTCTCTTAAACAAGTTGCAACTGCATGGTCCCATGAGACAGCAATATGTTACTCGTTTGTAAGGTTTCTACCCTGTAGGCCTGGCCACCCTCTGATGCTCCTTCCGAGGATGCAACTTTCCTCAAAAATAATCATTCACTATCTTAGTTCCCTAATGAAAAGGTTGGTCAATTTCATCATTTAATAATCCCATCATTTTCATTCTTTGCTTGCCATTTCTTTTTTTAAAAGTATATATTTTTTGGCTTTTTGTGCCTTTAATTTTGACAGGACAGTAGAGAGAGACAGGAAGCGAAGGGGTTAGAGAGTCGGGGTGGGATCCGGAAAGGACCACGGGGCGGGAATCGAACCCGGGTCGCCAGCGTGCGGTGCAGGTGCCCCAGCCATTTGCGCCACGGCTGGGGTCTTGTCTGCCATTTCTTCCACTTTCTGAAATTGCAGCCAGATATACTTGAAATAATCAAATTCCTCTCTCTTTATGAACAGTTGTGTGCATTCGATTGCGGACATTTTGCAGTTTTATTGTGAAAATGAGCTCTTTTCCAAAATGATATATCCATATTTGAAAACATTAATAAGTAATCTTATTTAATTGTGTATTTCAGGTAAGACTGTTACCCAATACATTCATTCAAATGGTGGATTAAGCATTTTGGAAAAGAGCTCATTAAATCCAGGTAACCTGCCTTACTATACTTTACACTATACAAAATACAAATCCCTGTCGTGTGAATAGAGGAATTCTTCTGTGTGACCCATAAGTGTACCGGATGCCTTTGCAAGTGTGTGTGTGTGTATGTTTATATAGGCTAAGTTACGCTGACTAACAGTGCTGTCATCCATTCTTACTTGGTGCTCATGTGACCCTTGTGTTTTTGTTGTATGCTCTACAGATAACATAAGCCATGACATGAAATGATGCGCTCTTTTAGTTCACCACCACACACACCTCCCCTACCCATCACCTCCCTATAGGTCTGCAGGTTGAGCTGTATGGCCACCACCACACACACCTCCCCTATACCCATCACCTCCCCTAGGTCTGCAGGTTGAGCTGTATGGCCAATGGTGCTCATTCACATGGAATGGCCTCAATCTTTGGTCATTCAAGATTGCATTCCATAAGTTTCAGGCAGCTCATACTTGAATTCAGTAAGATAATAATAGGCATAAGTGAAATTAACAAAACATCAATAGATTGTGATCATTTGATCAGATCTTATTAATTGCATCTCCAAAAAAAAAAGATGCTTGTCAGGGCTGGCCCATGTGTAAAAAATGAGGAGGATTATTTTGATGGGTTGATGGGAAAATATGTTATTTAGGCCTATTTATTTATTTGTTATTATTCCTGACCGACACTGGGTTCATAGGATTGACTTCAAACACAGTGGTGTAATGGATTGATCCAGGAGGTGGCAGCAATGTAAAGCAGACTCTCAGAGCTACTCTGGACTTTAAAGAAGCACTTTAAATCAGTAGCCTACCAGCATTGTGTCCCCAGCTATCTGACACATGCATCTACTGTGCTTCTTGCAGAACTTAAGATAGTATCAGACTGAAAAGAAGAGAGAGGATATTGTTCAACATTTGTTGGAAATAGCTCAGGTGGTATTGGTAAACTGATCTAAAAAAAGAGATCAACACAGGTTGCGAAGCTAAAGGCGACTATGAATACTTACAGTGTGGAAAGTGCTCACTGCTCATCATAGCTAAAATTACATCAGGGATTATATACCAAATTAGAACTACATTTGTGTATGTGTCCACTGTTTCAAAACCTTTCTTGGACCTTCCTGTTGCTATATTCTTAAGAAGGAAAGCCTTATTTTCCCAGTAGAAAATAAAGTCCCAACAGTGCCCTAAGTTTCAGAGGATTTGATACTTACTGAAGTCACCAGGCATTTATGTTGCTATCATTTATGCTACTTTTATGATTTCAAAATTTAAAGCAATTGTTTGATTTTATTTAATTTTTAATTACATTACATTACATTACATTACATTAAATTTTTTCACATTATTTTTTATAGTGTTTTTAAATGAAACACAGTGCTCACACAGGA
Organism: Sardina pilchardus; assembly: GCF_963854185.1. Classification (NCBI taxonomy): domain Eukaryota; kingdom Metazoa; phylum Chordata; class Actinopteri; order Clupeiformes; family Clupeidae; genus Sardina; species Sardina pilchardus. The sequence goes on along the minus strand of NC_085010.1, from coordinate 29,750,701 downwards.
CTCACCTAATCCTGTCCTTTCCAATTTTCTTTCAAAATATATGTTTTTATAGATTTAGATAATTCCCCCGCATGGTATTTCAAACCTTGTGACTATTTTAAGTCAGTTGTCATAGTCATAAACTATGCAATACAAAAGATAACCTGACAAAGAATCTAAGCTGTGGTCACTACCATTCTGACTCCTTATTTTGTCCTTGTTCAACCTATGCTCCAATTCAAACCTCTCTTTTAAAATATCTAGGGTTGATGAATCACACTTACTCAGCACAGTATGTCAGAGTTAAACCAAAAATCCTTCATTACCCTCTCTGGTTAAACTGTGGTAATTCCAGAGTTAGCCCATAGGGGGCAATGGCAACCTATTTAAATGTGTTGGTCTTGGCTACAGTGAAGGCTACAGTATGAACTGTAGGCCTATACTCTCATGTACATAAAGGAAATTGTAGGACATATACTATACATATATGTATAAATATATGATAATGCTCAACTGACCTATGCTGTGGAACCTCTGCGCTAAACAAAGGCCATTTGATTGAAATGATATATGCAATGACTGACTGACAGGACTGTAAGGAACATTATGTTCTTTTACTTTGTCTTTCAGCTGAACAAAGACCACTCAGGTTTTGTCATTATTTCTGGTTGACAATGACATGGTGTCGTGGATACCCGGCGCTTTCCAGGCATTTCTTTCTATCCCATAGGTCTGGTCATAATGCCACACCTTCGTTTTTGTTTTATCTTATAAATATTTATTTAAGCCATTACTCAAATGGCTGAAATCTTGTTTACACTGCAAACAGAGATAGGTAAGGGCAATTCAACCAGTTTATCTACACCCCCCATATCCGTCATAGTGTTTTGATCAAACAAAGAGACCATGCCAACACACACACACATCAGTTTGGTTATCTTGGACTTTTAATTTGACAATTCTTACAGGATATACATAGTGTTTCATTGAAACAAGAGTGTAGCACTTGTAGGGATGCCCTCTCCTTTACATGGTCATGAGATAGCTTTCAAACTCTCGCAGGCCTTACAGAGGAGTACAGCATTTTTAACAGTGAACAAAGTGTGCTGGCCGATTCATCGTGCGTGACAAACAGCACACCAACTGACTGATGTAAACCACGTCCATTGACTTTTTAGGTAGGATTGAGTTTAGAGTAACAGTAGCACAGTTAGAGCTAGCAGTGGCAGCAGTGGACACATGGTAGTGGACAGCCACTGTATTGTTCCGTACCAGTACGAGGGCATGTTAATTTGGGCATGACGAGACTACTAGTGACATGTTCTGACAGCTCTCAAAAGTCTTTTTTTTTTTTTTTAACTGCCACTAAAATGAAAAAAGCTCAAACAAAATAAAGCATATTTACAGATATGTACATTATATAAATATAGTAAAATAGATTAAATTACATTGATGTTCTCTCATAAATAATGCTGGACAATAACATTTTGGATGACATTTGTCGTTTGAGGTTAGCAACTGGAAGCACAATGAAAGGTCACTCCCGATGTGCCTGCAAAACTGACATTTCTGGGCACAAGCGGCAGACAACAAGGTGACAAGCAGACATGACGTGTTCTCATCAAGCTCTGTTCGTTGTTTTTTTTTTCTCCCTCCCTCTCCGTTTGAGTGTTCCAATAATGAGAAGCTGCCAACGGTAAACACTGCAATGGTGACAAACTTGCGGTGATGCCTCACTTACAGGGGTTAGAGCCCTGCTCGGGAGTCAGTATAACGTACCCTCCTTTTGGTTATGTGCGGTTTTACAGTTAAGAAAAAGCACAGTCTTTCTGTTTTTTTTCCGTTGCAAGTTGTACAGGTACATTACAACCACAGCATGTGGCTTAAATAATAAAAAATGTAAATTTCTTTAAAGGAGTCACTGTTCCTTAAAGAAAAAAAAGTAGTGCTCCTCACTTGGTGGGAGATCTAACAGCAAACGTGTCCAGTCTTAAACTTTGAGCAACTAGTATTCGACATTTTGTTTCTGCCTGATTCATGGATAAGGTTACATAGTGAGATACAGTTATTTAGGAAAGAAAATCACTGGCTATTTCACACCCAGCTTCCAGTGAGCGACTATGAATAAGCAGGTTTTTGATCATTTCATAATTGAAGTAATTTACAGGTAAAGTTGGTCAACAAGGTCAAAAAGACCTTGTAACAAATACTGTTCATCTTGTCTAGCAATCTGTGTGCGCTGACAAACGTTCACATGTGTGCTGAATACTAAGTGCTTTTAAATATACAAACACCAGTAAGAAATAGTTTTGGCAACCATAAAAAAAGATGACAAATTCTGTAGTTTTGCCTTGAGTAGAGTGTGCGGTCTGCGTTCAATGCTCTTGCCTCTTTGGAGTACCAGGCTCACACTGGCTTGGGTTATGTCATCCAACTCAAAGCCAATCCAGAACACTAAAGACAAAAAAGGCCCACATTCCGATAATCACCTGAATGCGTGCAGCAATGTCTAAAAAAGTTGACTACAATCTTTGAGTGAGGCACCATCATAAGATAAAACCGTACCAGTACTACTTAAAAAAAATGTACAAATAAAGAAAAAACATCATAACACAAAAAAAAAACAATGAAACAAAAATGAAAATCATGACAATAAAGCACGTAACGTAAACGTAAAAAAAAAAGTCATAATACCAACTTTGTGGCCTAACAGCATACTGTACAAAGTTCAGGACATTCTTTCAGAATGGTATAGTTTTTCTGCTCTGTGCTGTCATACGAGAGCAACACTATTCTTCAGCATCTTCCTCTTCCTCTTCCTCTTCAGCTTCTTCGTTACCGTAGCAGTTTTTAAGCGGTCGGATCTTTTGTGTTGATTCATCTGAAGGGGTTGAGCAGTTAGGTGCCGACCTCTTGCTCCAAGCAGGTGTATCTGTAGTGCTTCTACCCTTCCGAGACCAGCGCCTACTAGTGGCCACCGTCAGCACGTGGCTCGCTGGAAGTCGCTTGGTGGATCCAGTCCAGGATGATGAGAGTCATGCAGCCAATCATGACGATGAAGCCACTGACCAGGAAGATACTTGCCTGATGGGACAAACAGTAAGAGTTTAGTCATCTCACAGCGCTGCCAAGGTCTCTCCTCCGTGAGTTTCACATGAATGGCTATAAAATATCTTTACAGGACCAGCAATGTTTTCTTACCCCAATCTTCTGCATGGACTTCATGGACTCCTTCTTGACCAGTTTCAAGTAGAAAGCCGAGGGCAGGATGAAGATGAGCATAGCAGCAGCAGAGGCCCCTGAAAGAAGAAGATACTCCGGTCAGACTCTGCTGGGACTTTACATGTTACAGTACATTCCTTACCTAACCCCCTGCCCCACCAAGACAACCAATATGGCTCCTAGTGAACAGCCTCTTGCCGGACTTACCGATGAAGCCAAAGATGTCACGGATGGTGGGCACGAAGATGACCAGGATGTTGACGCCAATCAGCAGCACCATGGTGATGATGGTGTGGCGAACCCAGCTGAACTCCTTGGAGGCGCACAGGAGGGCGTTGACTGAGGTGCGGATCTGTGGAGAGAAGGCAGCCATTAGCGATGACTCATGACAAATATGACTCAGTTACGTGACTCAAAAAAGCACGTAAATAACCTGAATCCGTGTAAGAAAGGTATATGTTTGTGTCCGTAATTTGGCAAACTAACCACCAGATGTCTATGCCTGATATAGGAATGACTACGGTATGTGTTTTAAGATGGTGTAAAGGCTGAGTAGGAGTCATGAGTGGCCAGTGCCACACTTACGGGGAAAAGCACAACGGGGACAGTCAGGGTGACAGCGGTCAGGACAGCCAGCCGGACGATGAGCAGGACCACGTCGGACTTGTACACCTTGGAGTAGGTGTGCAGCAGCTCAGGCTCCACGTGCTCTGTGACCACAAGATATCAGAGCACCCATCAGAACACCGCACTCATTTTCTCACAGACGTTACTTTTACTTTTTTTAAAACTTTTTTTCACAAGGTCACACATTTACTACACTCTAACATAGGCCTATTACCACTCCCTAATGCACATTTTCAATCTACGGCCTTGACTGGGGTCAAAGTCCTTAGCATCGGACAACATCTCACACACGTAAACACGCCGATTCCTCCAGTATAGGAAAGCCTTGCCTTGCATAATCCCTTATTTTCCGTGGAAACAAGAACATCCAATAATACATCATGTTACGTCCTTGGCATGCAGACACAGCGGGCAGTATTGACCCACGGGGACAGCTGCGCGCTGCCTCGGTTCTTCCCCGGCGCTTATGTAAGCGGACCTGGTCCCAGGTGAGCGGGGAGCCTGGAAGACCCACGTTCCTCCAGAACGCTACTCCTACGTCACCGTTTCCACCAGACCTTTTCTCACTTTCGTTTGTTTTGGGTCTGTTCCTAGCGTCAGCCCCCCCCCCACTCCCACCCTCCCCTTACTCTGACCAAACACTAACAAACACGGGCTTGTGTCTTACAAACAAAATCGATTCCCATGAAACAAATAAAAATGTTCCAGGACCTTTAAACAGGATGTGCGCGCGCAGTGCACGCCTGTCGTGTTTATTCTGGGCAGAGTACGGCTCGGAAAAAAGAACTCACCGTTGAAGGTCAGGTATCCGAAGAGGGCGGCCATCAGGTACATGATGAACATTCCCAGGAAGGAGACGTTGGCCACACCCTGCATCCTCCTGCGGGAACGACTGCAGATGGCAGAGGAGAAGATGAATGTTAGAAACATGACAAAAAGCAGCAACGTGTACTGAAACTAAACGAGCTCTGCAAGCCTAGTGATGAAGACAGAGAGAGAGAGAGAGAGAGAGAACTGAATGGAATTGTGAGTTCCTCTTGCACTTACTCTTTCAACTCCTCATACATGGGCAGAATGGCTGGGTGGCACACAAAGGCAAATGTCAGGATGGGCACAGCATACACAGTCTAAGGGAGGAAAGACAGAGATAGGTTAGGTCAACGATTAATGCTGCTACAGAATGTGTATAAGCAAAGTGTATTACATTATAATAATACATTATAATACATATTTAATATTAAGCAAGAATGTGTGCCTACCTGTGAGTTGAAGACGAAGTACTTGGGTGTGCATGTGTCAGCACTGTAGTCAGTAACAGTAGTGTTCTGGAGAGGAGTCGTCATCTGGGTCACGGTGGCGTTGATGGTTGCATTGAGGATGTCGTTGGTTAGCGGGCAGGGGATCTGGAACTTTTTGTAGATCACCTACACAAACAATAATGACACTTTAGAACACAGTTCTAACCCTCCATGACATCAATGTTTACAAATCAGTTCAGGCCATGACGCTACACTGTGTTCATCACATGAGCATCAGTAGCAATCCCCCCCCCTCCTTTCCTCCCTCGAAGGCTTTTGTGCTCCATTTCCCTATCCAAACAACCTCACTTGGCCGTTATCATTTCAATTCAACTGGCACCACTACCCTGTCCCAAATAGTTATATTCTCACTGGCGTGCATTTGTAAGTTACATGATGGAAAGAACAGTGTTTCTTCCCGTCTCTCTCTGACACAGTGAAATAGCTGGAGAAGGAGCAGAGGTCAGGCAGTTCTTAAATACAAGGGCCTTCAATTCTACCCTCAGAAAAGTGACATTTTTACAACAATACTATGTTCGTTATTCCAATACTATGCCCATTTTATACCAATACTATATTCTATGGCTGACCACAAACTTTGAATATCTATTGCTGTTCAATTTATGTCTACGCCAGACAAAGTAGCCTCAGGGACATTGAAATGATACTGGTGCCCTCGTGTCTGTGATAAGGCACCAGTGGAAATTTCCACTAAGACCTTGGGGGGAAGTAGCGCTGTCACAAGAACTCACCACGATCAGGAAGAACACCATGCAGAGGAGGGAGAAGCCACTGGTGTAACCAAGGTAACCTGTGGGTAAGTGAAACAAGAAGTGAGTGTCATGTTTAGTCCCTGCCCTCATCTATCATTAGCAGCTGGCATTCGCTACACACCACCACACACACTTTTCTCATAGAGGAAGAAAGAAAAACAAGTCTTACCCAAGTTCCTCAGTAGTGACAGGGGAAGAATGATCGACACAGACACCAGCATAACCAGGTAGTCTCCGTTGGTATACCACTCTCTACACAAAAAAAAACAAAAAAAACAATAGCACTTATTTGACATGGACGTTACATTTGTTTGTACTCACTAAAATGTACAGATATACTTGACAATGTTCACTAGAATAACGACAATATTTAGAAGCAGTAAATACATTACAACTGAGCACAAAACAGACTACTTCAAAGCTCATCCAAAGGCTTCTTAAAGATAGGTATGACATGATAAAAACAGGAGGCTAACGTTCACACAGGCCCTGTGTGAGTAGGCTGACGAGAGCCCTTATCATCTCACGGGATCTCAGCACCGACTGTCTCCTCTTTGTGAGAGTGTTCTCTGGAACATGTTTGAATGTTTCATGAGCGCCGATGCATTAGGTCATCCCAAGTTCTGTCTCTGTGCAGTACTGAGGGGCTCGCTGGGACAAAAAAAAAAAGGGTCTCTTTGATTGGCCGTGCCAAAACGACCGGGCCAAAAGGGCCTCTTTGATTGGCTGTGCCAAAAAGACCAGGCCTGTCCACCCTCGCTTTTTTGCCCCCTCTCTCTCCAGCGCCAAAACACAGGGCCCAATTCACCTATCTCACACTGCACGTTTCAGATCACGTCGAACTCAACGCTCCCTTGCATCAGTCACGCTAAGCGCCTGCCGCTGCGGCACTCTCTTTCTTTCCTTTCATTAAAAATGACTGAACGGAACTCTGGGCGGCGCTTTTTCTCTCAGTTGTGGTGTGACACAAACCAGCAGGCCCCTTTAAACTTTTCCAAATTTAGCTGACTCCTGCATAGACTTCTTTTCTTTTTTTTCCATCCGCCCTAACAGCTCAGTTCGAAGAATGTCTTTGAGGTGCAAGATTTGGACACGTCGACTACAGTGTAGCAGAAATCCCACTCACCCATTGTTCCCGGTGAATGACTGAATCACAATTGGCAGCTCGTACTTCACGATGAAGAGGTAGCTTGACATGGCTGTGGAAAGAGTTCAAAAAGAGAAGGATTAAAAAATCTTTGCCGTCTTTTAGACTCGCCACATTCTACGCCGAGGAGCTTTCTCCCCGACTCTTGACTGGTCCGTAATGGAACGCGGAGGCTGAATTAATGCTGCCATTTGTGGGACGCCTCCAGGGAGTCGGCCGAGCAACTCTGACATTTAGATAAAGGTGCCGCACCGCATCCCATCAGCATTTTTACTGCCTCGGTGTTGGCAGGCCGTCCTTACCTCCAATGTTCTGCATAGTGATGGAGATCGACGCAGCCAGCTTGCCTGGCATCCCGAATGCTTTATAGCCCAACTGCTCGTACACCATCGAGCCTGAGGAAGAAAGGTGAACAAACGTTTTTAAAACACAGATTTATTTATTTATGTATTAATTTATTTATTAAAAAGTGCTGTTTAACAAAGGATTCAATTCCACACATCTACAGTACTCCAGACAAGACAAGAACGAAAATGTTACACTCTTGTTTACCTCCTTCATTGGCGGTTTTAAGCAGCAGATGAACGGAGTAGAGGGAGAATATGCACACAGCCACCAGCAGGATCCTGTGGAGAGGACATATAAAAGATGTATGAGCTTTTACCCGTCCAGCACAACAAACAGCCCTCTGCAGCTAAGAGCCTGGCACTGAACAGGCCCACTGCAGCAAGAGGAGTTGTGCCAGGACAGCCGTGTGTCAAAGAAGGGCTCGAGAAGATCAATGAAGAAGCGCAGCACTTCGCTAGCTGTCAAGAGGGGTGGAGAGGGAAGAGAGAGATGGCGTTTGCCCTGACGGAGTGACTCGGGGCTTGTTTATTTTCCCGGGCCTCGTCAGCACGGCTTGAACCGCACACACCCGCCGAGCTTGATGCAGGGGTGTGAAAATCGGACGTCTAGACAGGTGAGCCAGGGAGGTGGCTCGCCACACACACACACACACGGCATTGGTCGATGTCCTGCGGCGCCAGGGACAAATGTCAGTGCCAATTTTTAATATCCCTCTTCATTGCTCACCCCCCCTGCACCCCCCCCCCCCCCCCCGCCCGGTCATCCTCTGCGTGCCTCTTAGCTATTGGTCACTTTTCGGGGCCAGAGCGCGGTCTCCCTCTCGCGCCCTCTCGTAAGTGTAGCATGCTATGCCTCAGAGGCGATTACCTGCTTACAAACTAAGCCTCGCGCGCTAATCTCTCCTGCAGTCATATCTCTCTGCAGATGCTAAGCTAACGCACCAACACGCTCCCACCGCCACCTGCACTGATAACAGTGGAACAGACACGTGAAGGGAGGTGCGATGGGGGGGAGGTGCGATGGGGGGGTGGGGTGGCCTCACTGGTCGCCCACACGCTTTTGCATAGTTCTTTGCATGAGCGGCAACACGTATCCAACTTCCTGCTCAACCACATCTAGTGCATTCTCTAAAAGACAATCAATCAATCTGCTCTGCTGCCCTACGAGAAGTTCTTTCCTCGTTCTACTCTTTACTGTTGTCTTCCGCGAGGGTCAAATTACACCTAAGTCATGTGAGGTAGAATTAAAGTCATCGATAGGCTTAAATCATACCAAAAAAAAAAAAAATACAACAAAACCCATAATTCCCAGATGGGATTATCCACAAGACACAGAAAATAAAAGCCTCAATGACATTCCTCTCCCTACTCATTCAGCTGAAATGGCCAGCCCACTAATCTCCACCATGCCTTCCTTCCTGTCGGGGACTGAGCCAGCCAGTCCGCAGCCCAGGTCTTCACTGAGCAGAGACTGCGGCTGTCCATTTGCCACTGCCCTGACTTTTATGTAACCAATGGGCAGCTCTGCCCTGGTTGCGGGGGGGGGGGGATAGGTGGGGGGGGATTAGCCGCAGCTAAGCAGCTTGGCCCCCGAGCCGAGTGACTCTGCATGTGAGGCCAGGGAAGGAGTGTGTGCTGCCACGCGGGCGGAATGGGCCCCCTCACTGTTTGTAAACACACGGCGGCGTGAGGGCCAGACGAGTCTTACGGCCACTTGAGCAACATGGCGTCTTACTACTGCGCTGCTGAAAGGAAAGTGACCTACTTCAATTAGCCTCATCAAACACGGATGTGTGAATGGCTAGTAGTAAGTAGAGACTAGAGGTCACGTCATGTGGGTTTTCGCATTCATGTTTAGGGTCACAGGCACATGAGCAACCCACCCACCCATCCACACACATTATTCTTGCACACATTATTCTTACACGCATCTCTAATAATATACAATATAGAAACACCAACATCTTATATTATCTTGCCTTACATAACTACCAAATGTATTCAGTGAGCCCACAAGGCTGTTAGACTAACTTAAAGGCACATAATGTAAGACAGCTACACAATACAATTGATATTTACTACTAAGATGACAAGTCATGGGACTTACACAAAAAGTGCAATGCCAGTGTTGGCCATGGCATAGGACAGACCCAAGATGCCACTCCCCATAATGGCGTTGCCCAAGTTGAAGACAGACATCCCAAAGGAGGCTGAGCCAGGATCCTGATTGAAGGGGAAGTCAGAGTTAGTTTTTAAAGCCTAAATACAAAGCATTTAATCTAATGTTTAAGGTGAGGATACAAGTGCACAGGTGAAGGCACTGGACACTTACATAATCTGTAACATATTTTTTCTTGTCCAGGTTGTAGTTAGGCAGGAAGTTCTGGCTCTCAGCATCATCAAATTGACTGTTGAGATAAAATAAATAGGAGTGAATATCAACAGAATATAGGTGCCAAATTCTGAGGCAATATGGATTTAAGAAATATGGTTTGTGAGAACTACAACCATATGACTATATTTAGACAGACTTAACTGATAAAATAATACAATAGGCTATGTCTTTTTTACCTGCCAATGGGGGCTTTCTTCGTGGGACAGTCCTGGTAACTGAATTCATTGCTATTTGAACTAGCACAGCTATCTTCATCCTGTCCGACGTTCAGCCGGCTCATTTCTGTTTTTGAAATTCCTTTCATCCTGCAGAACAAGGAAGAGAGCGGACATTGATGTTTATTTCTTCCTGACATTCATTCCTAATGCGTCACGCATAGTCCTCTCCATTTATTGAAACCGAATGAAACCGAACAAGTCCCCCACCCCCCGCCCCCCGGCAGGAATAATCAATAGGCTACATGGCGAGCGCCGCAGCCCAGCAACACATAAATCGGGTCATGTGACCACGAATCGTCAGGAGGAGGGGGGGTTTGACTCATCAGAAGGAGTGGAAAAATACCAAGCCGGCATCCGTGTCTGTCTCCCAACCTTCAGACAGTCGCATCCCATGGCTTTTTTTTTTTTTTTTTACATTTCCCAACAAATATCCAAGACAAGCATTAGCCTTCGGTGATTACATGGATTACTTCTAAATGGCAGAAAGATTCTATAGGCCATAGAATGTAAGCATCTGTCACTTTGGCCACTGACAGTAGGTTAGCCGACAATTTAATGAAGTAATTTTATTTGACTGCAATCTTTATCATGGTCATTTTTTTATCACTGAAACACCAGGCACGTGTGTGACTTTGGGCACGGAACCGTTTTGCGCAGAGCTTTGTGCCATGCGTAATTGCATCATTAACCGACATTCGCCTAGACTGCTGTTCACTGTGTTCAAATCTGAATGAGGATGATGCAAGCGAAAATCAAGTTATTAAAAGACAATAAATACATTCTGCCCACACATCCCACATGGGTTCCGCCCCATCTTTTCATTGTCAAGATTTAAATCATGAAGCACATGACTGCAGTAGCATGAATTGTATACTATATCCTAGGGTCTTCAATTATTTATTTATTTATGCAGATCTCAGTCTGACACGAGGTGCGGTTCTAATCATTTGA